>NW_009208592.1:15436-46974 GCF_000690835.1 Fulmarus glacialis
GCCTTGGATTGGTGAGGAGAGGTGGAGTCTGTGGCCAGCAACACAGTTTTGGGCTGGATGCGGAGGAGCAAAAGCATGAAGCTTCAGGTACATACAGCTGGGCCGCAGGAATCCTTGGCTTTGTGGGTGTGTATTTGTCTGCCTGTATCTGGTGTAAATACAGGTATTTGTGGTAACTCTAAATAAATTTTTAAAAAAACAAATTGGATTGGTGAGGAGAGGTGGAGTCTGTGGCCAGCAACACAGTTTTGGGCTGGATGCGGAGGAGCAAAAGCATGAAGCTTCAGGTACATACAGCTGGGCCGCAGGAATCCTTGGCTTTGTGGGTGTGTATTTGTCTGCCTGTATCTGGTGTAAATACAGGTATTTGTGGTAACTCTAAATAAATTTTTAAAAAAACAAAAAAAACCCAAGAAAACAAACAGAGAAACATTAAGAGTTGCATGAAATAGTGGAAATTCTCACAAATGGTCCACTGAAACTAAACTGATGGGGTTTGCACAGCTCTAGGTAAAAGCTACAGTTGTGTCGCCAAAATACTGAGTTTACAAAATAGCAAATTTCTCAACAATCCAGATAGTTTCCTCTCAAACAAACTGCTTCTAGGTAATTAAAAAGACAGAATAAAAAAAAACTTTACTAGCGTAATTAGAGTTGCTCAAACTAATGGTCCAAGGAATTCCCAAATACTCAGATGCCCTCTTAATTGCAGCTGAGCAGCTATAATGGTAAAAAGCAGTTCCAGCTAACTAAAGGCTGGAGGGTAGACAAGCTGTAAGATTCATTCTTGCTGGAAAACCTGCCAAGGCCAAGCACTGGGGGTGACAACCGCATTCAGCACCATTTCCCCATTCTGCAATAAAGTTGACAAATTAAATGACATTTAAAACAAGAAATCTTGCTTGAATATTTGTGCAAAAATATGCCACAATTTATTTCTGGAAGGGAATATCCTGCTAAGACTGAGGAAGTGGCTATACCAAGGGACAAAAAGCCATTCTGAAAATGTAGCCACATGGATGCCAAACTGGTTTCAAAACATGCCACATCCATGCACACTTTTTGACTATTATCTTTAGGTGACCAGATATTCTTTCCATAATATTCACATGTTCTTATGTTTAAACTATATTCACAAATATGATCTGTGATCATCTTTCAGCTGGTACATAAGTGCTAAAAATTGCACATGTCAAGGTAGACAGGTCAAACGTTTCAGGGCTTGCTACTGTAGATTAGTACTCAGTAAATTTGACATGAAACACCTATTTCAGCTTATCCTGAGGTTTTCATGCCCAGTGGCCTTGTAGGTGGGCTGGCAGGGAGGGGTGGAGTTTGGGGTGGAAGAAACAGCCTGACATACTGGATCAAGTCCAATGGAGGGCCACCACGATGGTCAGGGGGTCACAGCACAGGACGTTTGAGGGGAGGCTGGGAGAGCTGGGGCTGTTCAGCCTGGGAAGGGAAGGCTCAGAGGGGATGTACTCGTTGTCCAACAGCTGGTGGTTACAGAGAAGACAGAGCCAGGCTTTTCTCAGGGGTGCGCAGCAAAAGGACAAGAGGCAACAGGCACAAGTTACAGCAATTAGACATATAGAGAACACTTCTCCATGAGAGGGGTCAGACACTGGAACCAGTGCCCAGAAAGGTCATGGGATCTCCAGCCTTGGAGATATTCAAAACTCGTCTGGGCAAGACCATGAGCAACCTAGTCTTAACTCTGAATTTGGCCCTTTTTGAGCAGGGGCGGGGAGAGATCAGACAATCTCCAAAAGTCCCTTTCAGCCTACATAATTCTATGATTGCATGATTCTCTCTATACAAGGATTTAAATGCACATAAATTTTTGGCAGACTTTGTCAAGGCATTTTCTGGTGACATTTGCATATGGATGTTCTCATTTGCATATATAGAAATTCCTGGGTCTTAAGCAGTATGCAGGTTCTAAAATTTCTTTTTTCTATTTTAACTGTGTCCTCTATCATCAAAATGAGAAATAATAGCAGGCAAAAACCATTTCCTTTTATTAATGCTGAGATACAGAATGGTATTTTCCCTTAAAATAAGAATATCCTTTCCTCCAAAACCACTAAGTCTGAATATCAGTTCGTACATGACTATACCTCTAAAATTATAGAAGAGAAAAACATAAGCAAGCATTATGCTGGATGATTCAAGAAAGTAATTGAAAATAAATCTTTTTGTTTCCACAGCCGGATTATAATAAACCTGTAACCCAATTCCATGTATCTTGACCTAAGGATGCATTAACTTGTTCATGACAGCGGTACGTTTCTAAGTATCACAGGTTCAGTATACCTCATTTGTCTTTTTCTCTAAACACACACAAAGAAAACTCATTAAATGTTTTGGATTTAGCCAATACATTTGGAGATTTTTTTTCTGTTTCCTACAAACTCTTTGTCCAAACTGAGAAGTATTTCTCAGTGGCTCAGACACTAAAAACTATCCTGCCTTCAACAGCAGCCAGAAGCAGGCATCTGAAGTGGAGTGTAACAGGGAGGCATACAAGCTATTTACCTTGAATACTCCTCCAGCCTCCACCAATCTGCCACTCAGGGACTTTCTGAGCCTGAGGTGCTTTCCGTGTAGTCAGTAACCTCCATAGATTGGTGAGTGCTAGTGGCTAGCTCGGTCCATCATTCTTACGTATGAAGTCAGGACTGTTGATTTCCGATATGCACCATTTTAGATTAAATTTCCTTTTTTACTATTTTACTGCCCAGTTCCTCAGCCATACAATATCTTTCTGCAGTTCTGCACGATCAGCCTTCATCTTTACTACTCTGAAGAATTTAGTGTCATCAGTACAAGTTTGTCAATAGTCTATATTCACCCAATTTTACAGAGGATTATTCATAAATGAATTCATAACTTCATAGGTTGAATTGCACAGGTCTCAGCACAAAGCATTCTGGACCTTTATTAGTAACCTCTCCCCCCTGGGAGAACTGGCTATTTTTACCCTATGTTACCTATCTTTTAAACAACTACTTACCCTTAAGAGGGCCTTTCCTCTTATCCTTGGCTGCCTAGTTTCCTAAAGGGACCTTTTTGGGGGGAACTCAACAAAGGGAGGTGCTGATCTCTTCTCCCTGGTATCCAGTGACGGGACGCATGGGAATGGCACAAGGCTGCGTCAGGGGAGGTTCAGACTTGACATTAGGAAGCATTTCTTTACCGAGAGGGCGGTCAAACACTGGAACAGGCTTCCTAGAGACGTGGTTGATGTCCCAAGCCTGTCAGCGTTGGGCATTTGGACAATGCCCTTGATAACATGCTTTAACTTTTGGTCAGCCCTGAAGGGGTCTGGCGGTTGGACTAGATGATCGTTGCAGGTCCCTTCCAACTCAAGTATTCTATTAAATTCTATTCTGTTCTATTCTAAACTTTGTCAAAAGACTTGGAATTTTATGTGGATGGTATCAACCAGGTCTGCTGCAGCTACATGAAAAGAAGATCAACAGGAGGCACACCTTCCCGCTACAAAACACATAGCAACTCTTCCTCTGTACGTAACATTCATCCTTCTTTCCGAGGATTCCACTCCATTACTGTTTCAACAAATCCGCTCGGTACAAACGTCTGTCTCTCATCAGATTTTCCCTAGTCCCCTTAAAAATCATCATCCTCTTTACTTCCTTACAAACCACAGAAAGCAAGGAATCCTGCAAGAGAGGCTTTACACCACAGCTAGTAGTTCAGCTGCTTCATCCCCGCTTTCCTCTGGGATGCTGGGGTCAATACCATCTCATCCCGGTGACGCGCGGATGTTAATTTTGTCTCTTTGTTCCAAAACGATCCCCGATACTGATCTAAATTCCACTTGCACTGAAGTCAGCGTGGGTTTTAATGCTGATGCCAAAAAGACCAGAGTTAGAGCAACATTTTTTCTGTACAGAATTTTGCATGTTTTCCTTATTTTTTTCTAATCCATTTTGTCACAATCAGTCACACAATTTTGGTGACTCAAAAGTTCAAAGTTGAGATAGGTGCAAAGCATATTATATTCTAAAGCTGTTCAAATGTCTCACTCCTATTTGTAAGAAAGAGAACAGCTATGAACATGATGTCTTTAGATGAGCTACATCATTTCCATAGGCATAAATATTTTCTAAATTAAAGTTTCCATTCAAGCAAACCTGTTGCTATACACACACTCCATACTTAAACAGTGATGAAGTCCCAGCTGCATAGTTCTGCCCTTGTCTTAAGGCACCCAATTATCTGCAGTCCTACATACATTTAGGATCGTTCAGTCAATGCAATATAATTGAATGCCCCAACACACCTGGTGAGGGTGAACACCAGTGAATTACAGTTCATACAGTACTGTCATCCTCAGTAAGCATTTAGCACAAAAGCACATGAAAGAAAAAAAAATCTGAAAAAATAGAATGCTTCATCCATTGGTGCAATCTTCTCTCACAGTTAGCACATTTGAGCCGGCACGCAGTAACTTATAGTGTCATGGTAACATGTTCATGGATTCACTTTCTTTAGCAAGAGCTCAGCTGCATGGAATGGCTACCAATAGACCAGTATAATCCTGATCTATATTTTTCCATGGTGGGGAAAAAAATGGGTTCGCTGCTTCAAAGACTGAAAGTTCTTGTGCAGCAATATGAAAATTTAAGTAGATCCATTATATATCCCTATAGATTTAGAGAGGATGCACTTCCTTGCCTCTGCAATAATTCTTGGACTCCAAAAATGTCTCTCCCTCTAATCTGTCTTTCTGGCAACAGGGCCAGCCTTTTATTGTTGCCCTAATGTTGTCAATTACTTTCAGTTAATGCCAGATCCTTCTCATTAATGTCAAGAAAACATAAGCTCCTCTTTTTCCCTGAATTCCCCTTGCAGAGGCAGGTTTTGCCTGTAGTGGAATGTGTGCCCAAATGCAGTCTGTGGGAGTTGCTATGTGAGGCTGCAACCACGCTGGCTGCCTATCGCTCATGCTGCTTAAGACCTGGGTGGACAAAGAAAAGAAGTTTCGTCACTGTTTGCCCTTTTTCTAGCTCAAGGTAGGGATTAGGAATTGTGAACTTTTTTCCATCGTAAACTAACAGGCATTTGTATTTTTGCACTGGTAAGTGCCTTCATTGAGCACTACCTTAGACAATACAGCGAAACCCCGCATTCAGCCAGTGCAGCACGTGCGTCTGTGCAGGGACCTGCCCGCGCCTCGGCCGGCTGTAGCAGTCCCTGCAGATCCACCCTGGCAGCCCAGCGCTTCACCCAAACCCACTCCCTCGCCTCACACCGCCTCCGACGTCTCTCCCAGCTGCAAATCCTTCCCACTACTCATCAGCAAGCCTCGCGCCAGATTTGTCAGAAGCTTTTCTACATAAATCTGAGCCTCTGATGTCGGGAGGACGGGGGCAGCGTATTTGTTGCGTTTGCAGGGCGAAGGGGAAACTCAGATTATTAAAGTTCGGTTTTCACCGTTGATCAGGAGGGGGAAAAAATAGGACTAAGAGAAATGGCTTTAGAAAGCGTTTAAGCTGCCCACCCACGGCCTGTACTCAGCATGTGTATTCAGGTCAGCATACTATTTCCTATGAGTCACGTTCAGCTCTGCCTTAGCTGCATATTTTAGTCAGAGCAATCTTAGCTGAAGTCTGTGCTGTGAGGAGGCTGGTGGTGTCCAAATTTGTTCTGGAATCCTCGAATTTGCTCCTTTGAGTGTTGTGACTCAGTATAATCCTACGGCATTAAAGTGTTTCTGTGTACTATTCCCACTGAGCTAATGAAATAGTTAAACTCCCCATCCGTGGTACAGAATAACAACACAATTGTTACACAATTAATAATACAATATCAAGGTGAGTGACACAGCTCAGACTCAGCTACACCAGCATTAACTAGCTAAGCATTTTGCTGAGGCTTCTTTTCCTAATGCAGGTCTCTTGCCTGCTTCAAGTTCCTTATTACGCTTATCTCAGCTAGCAGCATGACTATCATTTTTGACTATTTACAAATGTGGGACAGCTGCCTGACTGGGGAAATAGTCACGGAGCTGCTCACAGGAGAGGCCGCTCTGCCCGCAGAGGGGTGACTGCTCACCTGTCCTTGCTCCAACACCACTAGCATCTCTCAGCCTCCGGTGGTTCACTGAGGGCCATGGCTTGCGTGCCGCCTGTGGCCTTCCCAGTCTCCCTCAGCAGAGTAACTAACACCTATGTTGTTAGATCTTCCAGAGAAACAGAGGCTCCAAAACCACCCAGTGAAAACCCCATGTTCTTGCCCCCCTCTCTAGCCTAGCTTCTGCTGGTCCCAAGAGCACTACAGAGCGTGCTTTGCTGATAATTAGCTGCTTAGGTGAGTTTTCTGGATCTCTAAGGCTTTTCCAGCCCTTTGAAAACCCATGCCTAAGGGCTTCAGTACTCCCGGTGTTGCAGCAGCATGTTGCATTAACACTTGCTTGCCATAGTTAAGAGACACCTTTTTGTATTTCAGTTCATAAATACAGTCTGTACTGCGTGTCGGGGTGATGGGTGCCACAGCCCCAGGGGACGAGGAAAAGAAACCAAAGTTTCTTCCACAATAAGTGGAGGAGGGGAAGAGCCAGGAACAGCAGAGCAGAGCCAAGGGGAAGACCAAGCCTACAAGCTGGGAGCTTTTGTTTTCCTTGTGACCAGAGAGCTTACGCCAGCCACTGCAGGATGGAGTCCCTTAACCAGCCTTGACTGCACACGCGGACAGGAGCAGCAGAACAACTCCCCACACCCAGCAACCACTTCACCGGAGGCAGAACACATTACTGAGTTTGAATTAAACAGGTAGTCTCATCGCTTGGGATTACAATTAACACTGGAAGGAGATCCAAGAAGCTGTGAAAGTTTAAAGGGATGCCTGTCATGTAATACTCTCTTCAACTTAAATTATATCAAAAATCTGGAGCATATGCTTAATAAGTAAGAGCAGAATTAATCCCTCAGCTGTCAGCACAACTGCTCTGAAATGGTGACTTACATCTAATTACATTTCTTTTTAAAACCTGGTTGCAATCAGTTAGCTTCTGCCCTGGCTCACACTGAGAGGAACCACGGCTGTGATGTGAGATTACATATACAGCACTACGGGGGTATTTACATCAGCTAAGTCAGCTACCTGAAACGGGAGGCTAGTCTCCTTATATTGTCCATGGGGAGATGTAAGCTCCCCCAGAAGATAATTCAGGGGATAATTTGGGCATGCTAGATTGCCCACTGAAGGAGCCTGTCCTCAGTAGGGAGTCTGACCCGCTCACTTGTGTTAAAATAGTTAAAGCTGGACGGAGTCAATATCTCCAAACTCACAGACAGTAGTACAACAGGCTAGCACACAACCAACATCCACCAGCCCTTTGTGCCTGAGAAAGGGCACAGGAAAGTTTCTCTCTTTAATGCAATCCTTTTCCCAATAGCAGGGTTCAGATCTGTTTCGTTTTGATCCTCGCTCCCAGCATCCCAGCTGCCACCACTAACTGGGCAGGCCATACCACAGCAGTGAAAGCTGGGTAAGAGACTTCACAGGCTTGGTTTGGGGGTTTTCAGGGATCTCTAATACCTCCTAATAAGAGAGGTTTTGCTAGGAGGAGCTGCAAGAGAGCATAAGCTCATACCTTTGTAGGTTATTTTTAACAATGTTGTGTTTCTTAAGACATTATAAGACTGAAGCAATCCAACCATCTAAGAAAAGCCATTCTGATTTTTCTTGCCTTTTTCTTCTAGATGAAAAGAATTTATTTTTCCAGCTTCTTGTGTATTTCCATACCAAGGCCTGTGGGATATAAGTGCATGAGTTTTATTAGCTCTATTTCCTCAAATGCAGGTCAGTAGCAAAAGACCATATCCCTTCATGCTATTGGCTTGAGTTAATAATGCAGTAAATTAAGAGAATTTTAACCCAGGAAATACTTCCTACGTCAAGCTAGTATAACATTTTAGACCTACAATTTCAGACTAGTTAGTACCAATCCTCAAAATGGAACTGATGAAAAAAAGAACAGTGTCAGACCAAAAAGCGATTATTAGTTACAATCAGTCTTTTTGTTAAGGTGTATCAACTCAGCTTTGTGTTCATTCCTAGTGTTGTAAAACCACATCTCGCGGCTGACTTGGCCCACTCTGTTCTTCTGCATGCTCAGGTTACCCCAGTGAAATGCACTTTTTCCAATCAACCAGGCCTGCTGAGGTCCATGGTAACTTTTCCTAGTGCATGAAGTAAAGCTGGTGGGGGCAGCCTATCTCCCCCCGAGTCACACCACACTACATTAGATATAATGCCTACGTGGGTGAGCCACTCAAGTGTTTCCTATTGAAAAATCTATCATCTCATGATTTTTGTCAAATATGTTTTTTATTAAACCCCCTCTAGATGCAGCTGATTGGTACTTTCAATAACATATTCAGGTTTTCTCCCATCAATCATCAACCAAATTACTCTTTTTTTTTCATTATTATTAAAAGATCAGCTCCACCATGCAGCACTAATTAGGGAGGAGGATTGATTGAAAAGGCAGCGTTTCATTGAACAATCAGGATTCCCAGTTTTTGCCAGGTTAAGGCAGGCTTCTGCCATTATTTTTACATAACCTAGCCCTTAGAGATAGAAGCAACATCCTGCAGAGAACAGAAACGACTTGCTTAGGAATGCATCTATAAACCTGATGAGAATCAGCACCCAGAGACTGCTCCAACTCCTGTCCGCAGTCTTTAAAGTTTTCAGCTGAACTATAGTGAAAATGAGTTTCTGCAGTGCTGGATCCTAACCAGAGAGAAGAGTGGGTACTGCGGGTTTTCAGTCAGGAATCTTCAACAAAAAGCAACAACAAAAAAAACTCCCTTCCTCTTATTTGATAAAGGAGCTTGTAGGAACTGCCTATGTGAGGAGGGTAAGAAACATGCTATTTTTCCTGGCATTGGGAGTGTAAATGAAAGCTTCCAGTAGGCAGTTTTGCTAACAGGAACTGATTTCATGTTAGAAGTGGTTTCTGTGCCATCCTGGGAATGAGCTAGCTGGGGAGGAGTCGCCCACTGCAGCTGACCCCACACCTAACCCAAAGGTGCAAAAAGGATAAGCTAAGGGGCTCAGACTAGGCACGATACCCAGCACCTTCCCTCTCCTTCAAAGTGAGAAAGCTGAGGCTGAAATCTGGACTTCTGGCCAGAAATCACACAGCAGCAGTATCTTTGTAGCAGGTTGAAGTAACCCTGGAAGAGACATGCCCACTCCTTGGTGTGTGCCATTCTGCTTTTACAATATGGGTTAGAAATGGGCCCAAGATACAAAATCCTGATATCAGTTTGGCCAGCCCAGTGGGTCAGGACCTAGATGTACCACTAGCTTGAGAAGATGAAGTTAGACAAAATAAATTCCTGGGCAGGATTTTTGTTCCGTTCAAGGCATCTGGACTTGGAGCTGGTTGGGAGGACGGCTGAGGCGTGATTTCCCTATGAAATGGCTCCTGCCAAACATAGATGTGGCCAGAGGAGCTGCACCAGCTACAGGAGCATCCAGCAGCCTCTTCTGAAGTGGAGGTAGACTGAAGGAGCAAGAAAAAATAGATCTTTCTGGAAATAAAGTGAGTTCATAAGGACATCTTGCATTATTTCATAAGGACCAGGGAGCTGAAGGGGTAGCCAGATTAGACCTATAACACACATCAACTGCACTCAGTCCTAACAGCACTTTGGAAACCCACTCACAGGTCTCCTCCCTTGAATCAGTGGGTCTTCACCAAGCAAGGGAAAAGCCTGGATACTTCTAGTAGCTTTATTCCAGGGTTTAGCCCAGGCGCAATTGCACTGCAGTTTATTGTTTGTTCAACAGTACAGCAGGAAATTCCCTCTCTCTCAGACAGAAAGCAGGTAGCTGGGATCAAGGAGAAGACCAGAGATATTCTAAATACATAGGGAAAGGGTAAATAGAAGGACCAACAAGTTTTGGCTGAAATCCACAGTTAAAAGGAGCAGGTAGGCTGTCCTCTGTGTGTGTCCACTGCTAAAAACAACGGAAGCCCAATTTCCAACAGGGTTTGCATAACACTACCACAATGCTTAACTATTAATAGAAGCAATTTGTATCTGGATTGATGGGAAAATAGATTATTTCATTGATCTTGAGAAATAGTGTGAAAATTAATTTCATCAGGGTCAAGGAAGAGCAGCTTTTCAAGCCTCTCCTCATTTCTCCACTTCCTAAAAGCACGTCCCCTCCATTGACCCTACCTGCTGTACGAGTCTTCTTCCCATCTCAAATCAAACCAAACCACACTTGGCTCTTGCTGGCTCAGGCCACCAGAGGAGAGCAGAGGGATGGAGGCACAAGGGTCCCAGTGCTCACATGTCCCTTAGGATGAGCTCTGAGTCTGTGTGTGGTGAGGAGGACAAGAAAGCTTTAGTCAGTTTTCCACCTTTGGAAGAATTTAAAAACCTGCTGAGACCACAATTTGCCATCAATTGACATTGCTCCCACCGTCTTCAATGCACTCTGGTTCAGGCCTCCAGTGATTTACAGATTCTGTGCCCTTTCTCTCCAAACCTCAACATCTTTCCCCTGAGGCAGGTAGTGCTCCCCAGGGCTGTTTCTTTCTCTTTCTCAAGGAATCCCAGCACATTAGCTCCACCTCTCTGCAAGGCTCCTGAAGAAAGTTCTTTTGTATGAAACATTGGCCCCGATAACTGCAAATGAAAGACAAATTCACCAGATAAATGAGCTGGATATTATTTTATTGTAATTTAAACAATCATTTTTGAAGTGTGTAAGATTATATAGAACCTGTAATCAGAGCCAAGAGATGTCACTGAATAATACATGACATGCTATAAATTAAGGAAAGAATGATTATACGTAATAAAAAGAATAAGAAATTTCTTCTTGCAGGAAGGATAGGAACCACATTATTACTGAGCAGAGACCGATAAAAATCACCACCTTATGAATAAAGCAATGGAAAAAGGAAATGCCAGAGAGAGTGGAAGCAACCAAGGAAAGCTTGGCCAGGACTTAGTAAGCAACGCTTATAACTCTTCCACACAGAGCAGTGGAGTGATGCTCACAAATAATTTATCCAATAACCAATGTATAAACTATTGATGAATAATTTTTGTTTTTTAAAGCATTTTGCTTCCTACAACTTCTTGGCTGATAAAAAAATAGGCATAATGATGAGCCCAGTCCTGAATAGAAAGTGGAGTGTTAGCCAGCAGGAGAGCAACTTCCCTTGTGCTAGCGTTATTAACCCCGCGTAAGGGATCCTGGAACGGTGCGCAAGCCGCTTTGCGAGAGCAGGGTGACGAATCAGGCCTGACGCTGTGCTCCCGGACACCGCTGCTCTGCCGGCAAAGTTATCTCATTCTGAGTCTGCTAACAGAGGCAAAAGTGCATTCGTTCTGCGGAAATTCAGGCCTCCGTTATCTCCTACATTGAACGGCCATATAATAAAAGAAACTGCCTGTGTTCAACCACTCAAGATAGGCTAATCGCTCAAGATATGATAATCAGCCACCTAGGTATGATAATACCAGGCACTCTAAGAAGGTGAATGTGGCAGCCCAGTAGCAACAACACTCAGAAGCTTCTAGCTTGTAAGGACAGTCTTTATCAGCGCCCGTCCCTAATAAGCTTGCACCCCCAAAGAAAGCATGAGAGACTTTAACTTGTACCCCCTGAACCAGACTTAGTGATGGTTGAACAGAAGTTCACATAGAGCTGAACCACTTTTCACCCAGCTTAGAGGAAAAAGATGAAAAACATAAAGATACGCCATACTGAGGACAGAGCAGCCACGTAACTGTGACTCCTGTCCCCTGGTCTGAGCCTCCTTTGCCTTGCAGAATGAAAAACAAGGTGGTGCCCATACTCCAGCCAGAAATGCTGCCACAAAGGTGAACGGCAGGGTCAGATTTGGCAGCACAAAGGGGTGCTTTCTGCAAACTTGAGTGACTACTCAGAGCGCGGGGCAGTGGAGAATCAGACGTTCATCTGCTGGGCTTGAAAACATTCACCTGAAATCAGGCAAAATTAAGCTCCTGCTAAAGACGAATAAACCATGGTCTTTCCAGAACAGATGTAAAGATAAAGATGTGCCTTCAGCTTCAGAATGACCAAACTGCAGAAATCACTCTCACATTATTTTAATTATCCTTTATATCTATGACCCTCCTATCCCACAATATGCCAGTCCTTCCCAAGTATTTCAGCATAGGTACGATACTCTTTCAATTGCCTACTTTCTTTGCAGCCGGCCGGAGAAAAAACCTTATTAGTTTGCAGCTTGGGACGGGAGTAGGATGCAAAAGGGCTGCAGTGCTCACTGAAGAAAAGCTAAGTCAGCAGCCTGAGCCTGGCACCGAGCTGGGCTCCCGGCTATTCTCCCTGGGTGGAGAAGCAAGTTCTCCAAGTCCTAGAATATACACTGCAATAAGCAAAATAAGGGATTTTTTTTTTTTTTTGTAGCGCTGTGCTTTCAGAAGAGGGAGAAATGCCCTGTTAATCAGGAAAGAAATGATGTTACCACAGCTATTTAGCATGCAGAATTGATTTCTAAATGAAACAATATGCAGTCTTGAGTCATTTTATGTACAATACATACATCTCTCAACCTTTCTTCATTATAAAATATTAGTTCTTTCAGCTTCTGCAGTTACCTTCCCTGACGGCTGCATAGCCGTTTTTCCTTCCTCGTTATCTGTTTACAATGTAACGTGTCCAACAGGCTATCTGCAAAGTGCTCTGCTCTTTTCCTCCCCACTAACACTGGGGCGCTCTTCCAGTAAAGAGAAAAACTGGCATTTACACCTGCACCTTGCTTCATACATTCGTCACGTCTCTAGTTTCTGCTGTGCTTTTCCTTGGCACCTGTGAGTTCGGGGTTAGTTTTCCGGCTGCTCTCACTTCCTCCAGTGCAAACCTTGAAGCAGCCATTGCAAAACCATCCCAGTTTGTGCTGGTGTAAGGAGAACAAAGGATAGTCTCCAGCGGATGAAACTTCGGACAGAGTTTATAGTTTATTATTTTTTACAGAGTAGCCTAGACAGGAATTTTTCTGACCAAAAATAAACATCTTCATTAGAAAATTCGATTCTATGAAGGCGATTTGCTATGTCCAAGAAAAAATTTCAGGGAAAAAAAGCTTTTCTGCCTACTTCAAGCAAGGACGTGTAATCTTAAACCTTACAGTCACAGAAATGCATGAGCTCAGACAAGTACCTTGCAAATTCTGCTTCTCTCTGAGGTGACTGAAACTTTCATTTAAAAGATAAGAAGAAAAACCGGAAATTGTCTTTTCTGACTAGCTTTATTTACAGATTTTTTATGGTTGGCTTGCAAACTAAAAACATTGAGAATACTTTGCTAAGCAATACCTATTAATGCAAATATTAATTTATTTAAGCTTGTTTGAAATACTCAGTGTCATGCCTAAAGAGACTCACTAACCACTTCTTGAAATGTTTCGTCTTTTTAAATATCCATGATCTTGATAACCCTCTCCTGGTTTTCTCCATCTCTACTTGCTAAATATTTTGGATCAAATTCTGTTGGTAAAACTTAGTAAATCGAAGTCGCTACAAACCAAGTTTAATAGGTGAATTATCCTTTTAAATACTATTCTGAACTTACCTGGTCTCTTTCAGCAGAGATTTCAAAATATTTTATAAGAGCATATTGACTGATTGATAAATTAAGCCTAATAACACCCCGGAGGTAGTACAGTTAGATAAACAGAAACACAGAAAGGTTAATTGTCCAAGGTCACATAGCAAGTGATTTGCAAAACCAGGGCAGGCACCTAAGGAGTCCTAACTACAGTTGCTGCAATTTGCTCCGTGAAATATGTCAAGCCTGATTTGCAATTGTCTTCATCTTTGTGTAATTATTTACTGCAGTGCAAGACAAGTGTAAAACAGGAGTAAAATTGGTGCCAAATCAAAATAGCACAGGTATGAAAGGATGAACAAGGGAGAAGGCAATGCAGAATCCCTATATTTCTTGTCCATCATGACCAACTTCTCTCTGGTTCATTAACTCTCTTGTTTACCTACCAGCTTAAATGATAAATTTAATAGTGCTCTGTTGACAAAAGGGTTGGCTAGTTATCATTTTCCTGATGGATGACTCTGCAGCAAATGAAATCATTATAGGTGTACTCTATATGTCATATCACTTTTTCCTTCTATTTTTTTCAGGAACAACATGTAGGTAGAATTAGAATCAGATGTTTTTTAGTGTGTTGTATCACATCGGGTGGCTAAATTCTGCATCTTAAATTTAACAGAATTCGCTTAAAATAGAAATATATCACATACATATGTATCTGAACTCTCACACCTTGTTGTATATGCCTAGCTTGACCATTGTATCATAGAATCATAGAATCATAGAATCATTAAGGTTGGAAAAGACCTCTAAGATCATCAAGTCCAACCGTTAACCCAACACCACCATGCCCACTAAACCATGTCCCTAAGCGCCTCATCTACACGTCTTTTAAATACTTCCAGGGATGGTGACTCCACCACTTCCCTGGGCAGCCTGTTCCAAGGCCTGACCACTCTTTCAGTAAAGAAGTTTTTCCTAATGTCCAGTCTAAACCTCCCTTGGTGCAACTTGAGGCCATTTCCTCTCGTCGTATCATGCAGCATATATTAAATCCAACTTAATTTGAACAAATTATAGAAAGAGTAAGGTAACATTAAAATACTTCTCACTGAAATACAAAGTTACTAATTTAGCAAAATGCTTCTCATAACATTATCCTTCCCTGTTATCAGATAGGTAACATTTTACAACACGCTTCATCTCAGTAGCGACTAACAAATACGTTGAAGTATGGAAGGGGTTCAGAGACAGTCACTACACCCACTGTACACTGGATTCATCCTATGCAGAATTGGACTAGAAACTTTATGTTGGAAAGATTTTTCAGCAGATAGTGCAAATCTCGCATAATAAAATACTGGTGGGAAAGGGGATATCTGATGTTATTTTTTCTTTTGCCTAACCACAAAAAGAAAGTATCTTGTTTTAGCTAGTCCCATTCAGATGTAAATATTTTATTTTGATACAAAATGCTTATGTTTTGAAGCAGTTTCAGCTGGATTTCACTGGAATGGTACATTTCCCTACTGTGAGCTACAGTTTTCCTGAACAAACTCACTAAAGAGCCTTCTCCCACTACTTGCAAGACCTACGTTTGGCTCCAACTGGAGCAAAATAATGACAGTAACATTTTCTATAGATTACAAAATTTAGAAAAACTGTAATTCAGAAACTGGTTTATATGCCCATTTCATTACTTCCTTATCAGAATTTATTTTTTTAAATTTTGATAATTCAACATTTTTTTTTGGTTGGATAAAAGTTAATGTTAGGAAAAAACCCTCCAATTTTCATCCAGCTCTAATCTTACAACTCCAGAACATGAAAGCAAAAAGAGAAAGACATATTATTCCTTTCTTTAAAAAGGAGCCAGCAAGGAACACAAAGCAGGCATTTTTTAAATCACAAAACCAGAAAAGACACTGCAAGTCACTTTTAAATTAACAGCAACACTAGCTCATTCTGCGGAACACGGTATTAAGAATACTTGTTTTAAAACATACATGGTAAAATACCAGGCCAAGTGTTTTTACGATGATCCTTTGACTAAAGTGCTTTTCATGGTACCGTCCATCCAAAGACCTCACAGCAATTTTCCAGCACTGATGCACTGACTCCCATGACATTGACAAATACACTGGTTTTATGTTTAGCACTTATGGAAGCTGAGTCACAGGAAATAAAGTCTCTCACAGGAGGCTTTACAAGAAGCCAAAGTTTTCTAGGTGTTGGTTCTGCAACTCGACAAGCAGGCGATTTCCTCCACCTTGTGGGTGCCCAGTTTCAAACTCCCCAGCTGCATCCTCAGCAATGTGGGTCCCACACATCACCTCCTTGCAACCTCTGTGATACAAACTTTTTCTGCAGCCACCACTGTCGCTGCTTTGTCAATACCACCAACTTAAATATCCTTAAATTTTCCCAGTAAAGTATGCCCGGCCACAATTCTGGAAAGGTCTGGATTGAGGACTGTATGTGCTCTACTTGAAAGTCTCCTTCAGCTGCCGACCTACCCCAGGACATCTGCCTGTTTGTGTCCCTACACCTGGTGCCTCTTCCCGAACTCTTCTGTTTTGCTCCACACGCTTCTTTATATTCAGTTCACTCCCAAAGCATCTCCCTCGCCTCACTCCAATTCCCACGCAAGTTGTCTGAGGAGGGGGCGGGAGGGTAAAGACAGGGAGGAGGAAAGGCTGCAATTAAATGGACCCCGAGATACCTTCATGCTACAGTGAGAAATGGTGTTATCCTTGCTTTCCCCACCTCCCTCCCTCTCCTCCCTCGCTTCTATTTGCCTGTTTATGATTTTTATTTCTCTCACAAAGATTAGATAATACTTTCTCAGGGCAAGAAGAGGGACCATGTTTGGCAGGCATGAGTGGCTCAGTGGCTGGCAGGCCCCTCCCCAGCGCCGGGCCGCGACTGCTCGCCCCGGGCCCTGCCCGGGCCCTCCCCAGGCAGGGGCTGCACCTTTGCGTCTGTGCGTCAGGTGCCTTCTGCCTTTGGGAGCACACGGAAAAATGCAAAATAAAGAAGAGGAGAGCCCTTCTGCTTGGCCACGATAGGACTGCTATGACAGAAGCTTGAAAACCTTAAATGCTGTTTTCAATGTTTAACCTTTTAAACTGGCATCAGCATTGCACCACAATTAGTTTTTAATCTATCGCTGCCTAAATCCGTGTATCTTTGTCCCAGGCATTATATTTGCTGTAGAAAATGTCTTATGATCGCCTGCTACTACAGCATTACACAACTGAAATACATTCCAGGATGTACCCATCTAACATCATAAAATATCAACATGTCAAGGAATTTTCATCTTGCCATCAACTGCATGTATACACAAGCCAGGGAGTACCTACACCTCGTCTGAGGTGACACCGGTTTGCATAAATCACAATTAGGCAATAATCACAGTGAATAATAACCAAAGTTCACAGTACAGCACATTAATCTTAGGGAAAATGAGAGTGACCAGGGTAAGAAAAAGACACTAAGGTCAAAAAAACTTTGCTTGTGCTGGCAGCAAATGAGGAATACAATGAACTCAAAAGGTACAAACGACTAAACTTACAGTTGGTTCTTGTAAGCAACGTACAGACAGTAAAACCCCATCGGAGACATGTTTGGAGCATGTGGGGAAATGGTGAGAAGGAGAGCCTCACATTAGGTGAATCTTCTTGGGCCATGCCATGTTTTCCACAAAGGCAACTATAAGTGTTGGAAATGAGCTATGGAAGGCCAGGTCTTCGTACCAGAAAAACATACAGCAAAACAATGTTTCTTCCCTCCTTATCAAAAAAAAACTCAAAAACAAAGCACAAACCAGGGTTCCACCTCAAGGCTTCCTAAGCAGCGCGGTGGGAGCTCCTCTTCTGCTCAGTTTAGCAAAACCGTGCAGGAAAGGGAGGTGATAATCCCCTGGCAACATTTCACTTAACACTTCTCTGGTAGGCAATAATTCCTGTGTGCCACAGGAACCAGCGTAATGGAAGCAGGCTCTCTCTCAGAGAAATGTGTTAATGTATTTGCAGCACACGAAGGCCATTATTATGAGCTTAATCCAAGTTTTGACGAAAGCAATGTAAAGCTCTTGTAAGGCCTTTGCGGCATTGGGCACTTTTACTTCAGAGCTGGTGTTGTCTGGCAACCTAAACACTGAGAGGCTCCAAATACGAGGAAACCCAAGCCTGGACCTGGTGCACAGAAGGATTTCCACACACTGCGGGCAGCTGAGCCACGTCCTCCATCCCTTCCATTCCAGGTGGGGACAACAGCTGTGGCTTGAGTCAATAAGCAAACGTAAGCACGTACACACAAACCCCAAAGTAATAAATGCTCACACTGGAGCTTTTCTAAATGAGGGCCGTATGATGAGTTTCAGTTGCTAATTCAAACGGAAGGCTGGGGGCATAAAAACTGGGGGACTGTCCCCCATCACGTTCTTTTTTGGGCAACTTATTCTTTCCCCAGGCATCCCTCGGCAGTTTGCATACTCATTCACCTTGTAGGCACAGGTTCTCTTGAGCTTCTTTGTACAGCTAACACTGAGTTTTCTTACAAGCTGGTTCCTCTTCACAGTCGATAACAGTAGTGCTTACTGCAGCCCACATGCTAACAGATTCTTACACATTTTTAAGGGCTGCTGTGGACTAAGACGTGTTTCGTGAAGAGATACAGAAAAGAAGAAAGAGCAGGAAAATGGGGCTAACCTGGGCTGAAAGTGTTAGAACATCAATATGAAATTGCATCTGTAAATGATGGCCTTTGCTATTTTTAGCTATCATTACAGAAACAACAGTAATGATGGATACCACCTTTGTACCTCCACTCTTTACTGGCAGCTGAACCCTTGTCCTTGTGGCTTTATCACCGCTGCACGAGTAGAAGACTCTCCCAAGCAGACAAGGAAAGCAGAGCAGCTCTGCATGGGATTGTGACCAGTGACTTAGCTGCAGAGCTGCTAAATAGAAGCTAATTAGCCCCACTGAGAGTAAAGCTTTATTAGCCTGAGTGCATGTTTGTTAACCTTGTCTTACCATCCGGGGACACGACTTGGCCAGCACAGGACCAAGGGTCTTTGCACCAGGTGCCTGCACATAGACATGCCACGTGTTCTGGGTCTGTCCCTGATGCAGTGTGCTGCCCCAGTTCCCCCAGTGCAGTGACCAGCTGGGGGAAGAGGGGGAATGATTCACTCTTACCTGCAAGCATGGGAGACGTCATGCACCAGCTCAGCAGAAACAACGTTCTGCCCTATAGCTGCTGCTCACCATAAGAGTAACCATATGCACTCCTATTAAAATAGCGGTGCTACTTCAAGTTTGGGAGTAAGCATAGGCTTACACCCAGTAAACACTGTCACTATGTATTTTGCACCCACACTCCTGTTACTCCAACTGCAGTTTAGACCCAAAGTGCCAACATTACTTACTACAAGCAGGACTTAGGATACCTGGTGATGGACCTTGCTTTGAGGCACCTTGCCTGGAGCCTGCCTCTCCAAAATGGATGCCCATGGCAAGGCACCAAAAGTGCTCAAGCTTGATGAATTGCTCAGGTGCTGCAATAGACCTGTTCTGGAGCAAATGTGGAAGTGACTGGACAGGGTGTATGTGCATGGAGATTAGGTTGGATGATGGCCATAGGCTCCCACTTACCCTACAAAGGGCAAAAAAATATAATACCCACATTCTGAAGAGAAGAAACTGAGGAAGACAATTTGGTCAGGACCATATAGAAACACTGGGCCAGAGGGCGGAATCAAGGCTGACTTGAGTCCTTGCTTAGCTCTTATATTATAAGCGCAGCCTTCCTGCTCTACGCAGCATTTTGGTTATTATTGAGCATATGAAATTATGCTGTGCATCATCTTTAACAGAAATAGCATTAGACCATGGTTCAGATAACTCAGGGCATTGGGAATGGGTTCCTTAAGCCTTTTGGCTGCACCCCATGAGCTCATTTCACCTGCTGAGATTTCTGGAGCCTGTTGCCCTTCTGTACTGAAACAGCTCCGCAGATCAGGACCTGGCCACAAAATCCTCTCCGCAGCACCTTAAGGCTACAGGTCTGCTCATGGTCTGCCTTCTCCAGCCATGCCTGGGGTCGAGTGAGCACACCTCTGCAGTGTCTCTAACAGGCACACGCTGTCTCTATGGCAATGAGAGACAGGAAGCGCCTGAGAAAGATGCTGCAGAAAGGACTGTGTCTGGCACCAGGAGGAGACAGCAGAATGTGCAGAAGCCCAGAGGGAAATGTTCCCTGCAGGCTTAAGAAAGTGATGTGGCCATAAGATGACATAAGTGACCCAGAGGAGGATAGCAATACGTGTCTGTTTCCTTCAAGTCAGGCTTTTTTTCCTGCTAATGTTTTCATTACCTTTTATTTATAATGGATTACATTTTAACTATGCAGTACTGTAAAAGTGCTTACTGGACATCACCCAGCTCAATCTTCATCAGGCTTCTGTAAACTAGGAAACAACCTTTCCAGCTTTCTAGTGCAGAATTGCACAGCATGTTACGTGCTTTGTTGTAGCGCAAGAAAGGGTGTTACAAAATAACAAGTACTGCATAGGAGTACTTTCAGGTGCTCGCTGTATTTGTGTCAGGCTTTTCCCACTCTGGAAGAACTGCAGTTAAAAGGCATCACATTAGCATAAAAAACATATTTAACTAAAAACATACCTACTGTTCTGTTTTATGACTGATGATTCAGAACAGGAAAGGAAAGAAAGTAAAACCTCCTAATGCACTCTTCCCTATTTATTGTTTGTTTCCTTTTTCACACTTCATTCAGACAAGAACGATGAAATGGCCTTGTCAGGCTCAGCCTCTGTTTATGGCTACCTTTCAGTTCTCAGGTACTAGTGCTGCCCTGCCTCACATACAGGAACAAGGGAAGTATGTTTAAAAATTCACAAGTTTTAATTTTGTGGGGATTTGAAGTGTCACTAGAGAAAGCGCGATAAAAGTCTCCAAGCTTCTGCTGCTGCTATAGACTAAACTACTGATCGTGATCAAGACAATATGACAGGGATTATTAGTCATATTAATTGTTACAATTCATATTCACAAATTGATTTTAATCCTGCATGTAGCTATTTGCTTTCAAAAAACTACCAAGAACACAAAGGCCACTTTTATATTTAAATCCCTAAAAAGAAGCTATCTACAAAAGCCACTGCAGTTCACCTCTATAATTTCAGGGGGCAGATTAAGGAACAGTACAAATTTTTACTTACACCAAATAAAGTAAGAAGGAATGCAGTATGTATTTGCAAGCTTATTCACCTGTGCTGTATTCCTACTGCGTGCTCTTTCGTAGCCACCTATTCTCTACAAATGGGGAGGAGTGAGGGGGAGAGTGGGAAGGATGAAATACTGGGATGAGAAAGAAGTATATAATCCTGAAGTCACTGGAGAAATCAATATATGGGTAATATATTCAAATTCCATATGTGTATATAAACAAAAGATCAGGACTTAGATATAAATCTGCATATGGTATATGGAACTTTTTCTGGAATGATTCCCTGAGAACATACACTGCTGCCCTACTGCTGTGGTTTTCAAAACCCACAGGTTTTCTAAAACGGAAAATGTCTGCACCTAGCAGATTCTAACTTTGTGTGGGTGTGTAACCGACTTGGTTACCAAAGGAACTAATTCATGTTCTATACCACTTAAAACTAATATTACTATTGGAATAAATAGTTTGAAGGAGAGGAAAGGGGTGGTGGGAGGGGGTGGGGGGAACATGACTGCACTGCAGATTTGTAACAACCAATTAATGGCCAGAGAGAGAAATGCCACAGCCTGTGTCACAAAATTTTCAGTCTCCCTACACCAGCCAAGCAAGCCTTTGCTCTCCATGCAAGTATTTCAAAACCAAGCCTACACTGCTGTGTTCACGCACCACTGCACTGCCTACATGACGTGTTTTCTGCATAAGTGAAGGAAAGTTGCAGACATCTTGTACTGTTGCCAAGACACTCTGACACTTGCTCAGAGACACTCGTCTGCTGCTGCTGCTGCTGCTGCTGCTGTGCGTTTGACTTCCCACACGTCAGTGCCGTACCAGGGCTGTCCCTAGCTGCTTACACCTTCTGTCTTGCTTTTCCGTGGCATTGGATTTGCCTTTCTTCTCTTCAGCAGTATCCACCTGTATCTGGACTCCCTACACCAGCCAAGCAAGCCTTTGCTCTCCATGCAAGTATTTCAAAACCAAGCCTACACTGCTGTGTTCACGCACCACTGCACTGCCTACATGACGTGTTTTCTGCATAAGTGAAGGAAAGTTGCAGACATCTTGTACTGTTGCCAAGACACTCTGACACTTGCTCAGAGACACTCGTCTGCTGCTGCTGCTGCTGCTGCTGCTGTGCACCTGAGGTCCAAGCAGATTCCTGCAGGAGACCACCAAGGTCACTTGAAGCAGGAACCTCAGAGAGGCTGTTTGTAAGATCATCTGTCTGTGCCAAAGGGGCTGGCCACCCACAGCATTGTACTCTCTGGCATACTTGCCCAAATGCTGGACTGGGCTATGAGCAGGCTCACCCCTGCTGCTGTCTGACATCTGTTTCTATCTTGCTCTCTCTGCTAGTGGTGGCTGGACAACATGGAAGCCCTTATGGATGTGTGGCTATGGTCTGTCTGATAGTACGGTGGGCATCATAGGTCTGGGGAGAATAGGTAAGTGCAGGCCAGGCACAGGATTTGTGTGTCTCCAGTGATGGCAGGACGGTTTTGGAGGTTCAGCCACGGTGGTGTCCCTGGTGCTCACCTCTTTAAAATCTATGAGAACAAAAAGGAGAGCTATATAGAGCCTCTCTGAACACCGATCTTGACTCATCAAGCCTGAACCTTAAAAATTTAAAGCATTCAAGGTTTACATGCATCTGAATGCTACAGCAAACTGGATGTCGTCCTCTCGATTTTCAGTTAAACAAATGCCCTGACAAAGTCCAAGATGATGTGCTTGTCATCCGTTCAGTTGTGGACTTTGTTAGCAGATAGCTATTTCTTTCCTCACTTTCCAGTTTGCTCCCTAGGGTAGCTTCAGGTTTAACGTCCTGCAGCTCCCCTTCCGCAGTTTCACTCTGGCGGGGAGTTCGCTCCTGCTTGTGTGAGGAGCAGCAGAAGACATCCACCCCACGTCCGCCACACTCCAGGCTTGGAAGCAGCCTGGCAGGAGCAGTCCTACCACAGCAACCCTTTAGCAAGCTATGTGCTCTGCTGGCTGCTGCGCTGTCAGCTGCACCAAATGCAAGCTTGCCGAAGGACGGACCACCTGGAGAGGGCTGATGGACCCCTGCGGCCCAGCGTCAGTCTCTGTGCAGCACACCTCGTGCAGGCCCTGGCACAGCAGCTGGACAGTCTTTTTTCTTGCTCCTAGGACAGGCGGTTGCCCGCCGCCTAAAGCCATTTGGAGTCAAGAAGTTTTTGTACACTAGCAGTCGCCCGAAACCAGCGTGTGCTGCAGAGTTTGAAGCTGAGTTTGGTAAGAAGGGAGCCAGGAGCAGGGGCGGTGGTTGGTCCTCCATTGCAGGGCAGCATGGAGCACTATGGCTAGGATGGCTCTGGGGACGTGTCACCCTGTGGGGGTGGGCCAGCAGGAGGGAGGGTGCGAGCTGGAGGTTCTGGGCAGCTTCTCGGTGTAGCTGGCATGAACTGCTGTGAGGGCAGCAAAGGACGGAAAGGCGAATCCCAGCGGTGGTGGATGGCAGGGAGGGAAACCTGCCTCCTTTGAGCCAGCTGATGCCAGCCAGAAGGCTGGAGACACCTGGGCTCTAACTGACCGCCCACCATAATTGTGGACTGTGGCTGTTGCTGCTGCTTTTGCCTTTCATCTTCCCCCTGTGTCCATCTGTTTGTGATTTCCAGTTAGTTTCATTCCCACAAGGAAATGGAACATAAGAGGGAAGGGAAAGTGGCGGCTGCTCCTGGGAGGAGGGGAAGGTTCTTGTGGACCATTCCCCATGGAATGGGTACCAAGATGTCCTGCAGGGAGGAGGAGATAGTGTGAGGCTCACCACAGATCATCACTGAAATTAGATGTTGGTTGCTGGAAACAAACATCAGCATTAACCTCCTGCTTTAAAATAAATGTCACCGTCCAGCCAATCCTGGGAATGTCTCAGCTGCTGAACGGGACTTTTCTGTGGCCCTGTTAAGAGTCCCGAGACTTGCATCAAGTGCTAATTTTTCACTCTGAAGCCAGCACATTTCCAGCTGGTACTTTTTTGCACAGTCATTGGCAGAACTTGTCCTGCTCCTTGCACTTTCTTCTCACCTCCAGGAGTGAAAGTGGCACAAGTCGTTATCTGTAGGTACCGTATAGAGAGATTTAATGCTAGTATAAACTGCTGCTGCTATATTTTGCTGTCTAAACATGAAGTACATACCAGAGCCTCCTTTGGGCCAGGTGGCTGAAGCATCGCTAGATTCCCCTTTGGCTTGATTTTAATTCAGAAGTGAAACAAAACACTGCATTAGTATCTGTAGTAATGTTCATGGTTTCTGTTGGGTGTTTGATGGTCCTTGTGTCTCCCTGTCTGTGGAGAAGGGTCAGCCAGGTCTCTCCAGAGCAGCACTCGTTTGCTGGCAAATCTTACGGATAAAAGGATTGCTGAGGTGTGTTGATGAGGTCCCCGAGCAGAGGTGTGACCTGTGTTTCTCCACCCAGTCCCACTCACGAGGCTGGCCGAAGAGTCGGACTTCATTGTGGTGACATGTGCTTTGACTCCGGCCACCCAGGGAATGTGCAACAAGGACTTCTTCGGCAGAATGAAGAAGACCTCTGTGTTTGTCAACACAAGCAGGTAATTGCAACCCAGTCTCCTGCACGGGGGGTGACTGTCACCCTGCCGACAGCTGTGGTTGCAGGGGGGATCTGGTAGGCTTCCACTGGGAGTCCAGACGGCATGTACAGTCTACGGCAGCCACTGGGACCGTTTGCCCAGTGTGTGGCCCGCTCCCTCCAGCCCAAGGCCTCTTGGCATCAAGCCAAAGGCAGGATAAGTTATTCAGGGGGCTACAGCCTCTGTCTCCTCACGAGGGCCCCATGTCCCACCCGGTGGGGTGGACGAATGGTGACTGTTGGATGACGGGAGGGTGAGGCTGAGGGATTGCCCAGGAGAGGGCTGCAACTGCCAGAAACCTTGCTTTTGGGACGGAGGCGGCTGCGACAGGGCTCCTTGGCTGAGTCCGGCCGTAGCCTCCCGTTTCTGCTGCCTTCTTGCAGAGCATGGTGACAGGGCAGAACCCATGTGCCCCAAGACGCAACGTCTGCCCAGCCGCCTGGAACGCCTCGGGCTGCCTCCGCCTCCCTCCATGGCTGCCCAGGGTCATCTTGCACTTGGGCACGCGGCTCTTCTCCCCACTAGTGGGCAGCCTGGAGCAGGAGCAGGAGTAGCTCGTTGCACTGGGAGGTTCAGGCACTTCCAGAGAGGGTCTGACTTCCACTCAGGCATCCCTGGGGACCCAGGTGCCATTGCCCAGGCTGTTCCACATGGCCTGTGCTGTTGCCGCACACCCCTCAGAGCCCACGGGACCCTTCAGCAGCAGCGTGGGCCTCTCCCTCTGTGTATGCCAGGGGGACCGTGGTGAACCAGGAGGACCTGTACGACGCACTGGCCCATGGCCAGATTGCAGCGGCGGGCCTGGACGTCACAACGCCGGAGCCACTTCCCACTGACCACCCCCTGCTCTCCCTCAAGAACTGCGGTAAGTGGCCAGCAGGGTGGCTGGGCCCCAGCTCTGCTCCGGCAGCCTGCGTGTCACATGCCTTGTGTGCCCACGGCTGGAACCTGCTAGCTAGTGTGACGACGATTCCCTGTACCCGTTAGCCTGCCAGTGTGAACAAGCACTGAAACATGGAAGGACAGGAAGGTCAAGTGTATTTAAGTAGACTGTAGGTAGCGACTACAATGCGGGGAGCTGCTAGAGGGGAAGACCTCATCAATGTGATGTAAAACAAGCGTGGGAGGTACTTTAATTCTCCAGAAAGCAGTTGAGGTCGGCTTATTTTTTAACACCTTCCTGATGGATCTCCATTTGATGGGCTGAGGCGTGGGGTGAAATTCCTGGAGGAGTTTGATACCAGCAGGTGCCTGAATGAGAAACGAAATCCCTGCTCATGCCCTGCCAAGCTCTGGTATTTTGAAAGCTTCTGGGCATATATTCTGCTGGAAAAGTTTCCCATGTGGCTAAAAAGCTGAGTGCTGAGTCTGCCTAGAGGAATCTCAGGCTCAGGAGCGCTGCAGCCGCTGCAGGACTCACCAGCTAGCCCATCCACTGGGAGCCTGGGCTGCCAGGCACAGGTTCAGAAGCACAGTTCATTTAAGTGCTGGCCTTGTCCTGACATCCACGTTCCCCAGCAGGTATCAGCAAATTAGACAGCCCCAAGCTGAAGAGGCCAGCAAGTGCTCATGGTATGGGGTGAACAGAGGTTTCTTTGCAGAAAGTCTAGCTGCATCCCCTGGACAGTCCAAGGCAACTTTCACTGGGAAAGTTGAGCCCAGCGAGCTCAGGCAGCCTGTTTTCTGGATAGTAACGGACATCAGGCAGGTAGGAAGGTGCTGGTCCCAGGACTAGTGCATGTCTTCTCCAGAGGAGGTTAAGGCGGATGAGGAAGGCCGGTTAGGAAGGGCCTTGCTTAGCTGCCCTTGTGCTTCAGCATTGCCGGGCTGCTGGAGTGGAGGCAGGAGCGCCTGCAACCAGTGGCAGTAGCTGATCACTGTTCGTTTCACTGGTGCTTTCCTGAAAGCTTGCTGAGAGCTGCCATGTGGGGCAGGATGATGTTTTAGTGCAGGACATTAGCAGCCCACAGTGTTTTCCTGGGATCCTCGTTGGTGCAGACTGAAGGGGCTGTGCGGGGGGCTGTTTCCCATGGCCTTGCTGTGCACCAGTGCAGTTCCATCCTCGCAGGCACCAAAGGCTGGCTAGTGGCCTGGGACGAGTTAGGGACAGCTCCTGGCGTGTTCACTGCTTTCCCTTGTGTGGCCTTCAGTGAGTAACTTGGCCCACCCCCTGTAAAGCGGGGCCAGGAGCTTTCCTCTCCTCCTCCAGACAGGGAGCGTGTGGGTCAGGCCGGTTACTGAACAGGACTGACTCAGATGCAAGCCAGACAGGCTTGCTTGTAATCCTCAAGGCTGAAAAGAGACAGAAATGTGACACAGAGAAGGCACTGCTTGCTAGTTAGAAAGTAAATGTTTCTTATTGTCTGCAACCCCATCGCCGGTGCAACGGCAGGGTGCCTGTTCCTACCTGAATGCTTGGCTTCACTGGGGTGGCCGGCCCTGCTCAAAGCTGATGGCATAAGCTGGGCCAGAGCAGCTTCCTCTCGCGTCGTCGAGTGCCTTGGCTGCTCAAGGTGCACCCCAAGCATGAGATCTGGTGTATGCATCTTCACTTGCACAGGCAAAGTACTGGAGTGGCTGTGCAGGCAGCAGCAGGATGTCCTCTCTCCAGGAAGGAGGTTTTTGGAGTAGGAAAAGTCTGTTCCGAAAAGAAACTGTAGAGACATCCATGAAAATTTGGAACTGCCCATGATCGAGTGTCCATTTCTGAAATACGAGTTCATAGCTGTTGCTTTGATTATGCTTTTGCTAAAAGCTGGTTTTTATGTGTTTGCTTTGGTTCCCATAGTAGACAGTGTGAGAAATGATAGAAGCAGAGACTTTCTGGAAATATTTGCAGGACTTCAGAGATCTTAGAGCTCTGCAACACCACCAAGCAAGACACAAATAAATACATATGTATTTACTTTCACAGAAATGAGGCTTTGATGATTCTGACACTATTCACAGATTTCACCCAAAACTGCCAAATAGTTTCAGCAGCTGGAGGAACACGGCATAAGTAGGGGAGGAAGAAATGTTGACATTACTTTCACAGCGAAAAAGGAGCCAAGGCTGGTTCTCGACTGGGGCAGAAAGGACCTATGTGGCCCCACAGTCCTCTTTGGGAGAGCCTTCTCCCCCCAGGGCAGCAGCTTGTCGGGTGTTCAGGCTTCTGCATTGCCTGTAGATGCTTTCTGTTATAAAACAGAGACTGCAGTGCAGGCTTTTATCCATACCTTGGGCAAGTACTCTCCGCTACTAATATTACAATAATTTACCACTAAAGCAGCTTTGGCCAATTCCTCTGCATTGCATAAAAGGAGCCTTTTTATATAGGTGGATAAAAATCCCTGCACTGACTGTGCTACAGCGTGCCAGCTCTGTTTGGCAGGGGCCGTTCGTCTCCACACATGCCTTTCCAGCACACCTAGGGGCCTGTCAACCACGATGTTTCACAACAGTCTTCTGGCTCTTGCCCTGATACATGTTGGTTCATGCCTGTCAGTGAGAGAACCTCCTAAAGCTGTGTGGCAATCAGGCAACAGCGTGCAAATTTCACTGCATGTTCGTCTGCCGCAGGGATAGTGTTTTATACCTACCACCGACTCTTGAGTCCGTGCAGGAAGGTGAGTACCAAACCTGAACACAGAAAGGAGGACCCACTCTGGGCTGACTTTCTTTGGCCTGGAAGACTTAAAAAACAGCTCAGTTAGCCATTTATCAAATGTCTTTTCCAGTCCTCAGTGGCTGATGATTTTGCTTCATGCTTCATGTCTGATGTCATCTCCTGGTAGAGCAGTGGCTGGTGCAGGACCCAGACTGCCCCCCCATGGGAAGACCCCTGAAAGAGGCTGTAAGAGGTCAGTGAAGGTAAGAAACAGGCAAGTAATCCTCTGTGTCCCCTGCAGTGATTCTGCCGCACGTCGGGAGTGCCACGTATGCCACGAGGAGCACCATGGCGGTGCTGGCAGCCAACAACCTGCTGGCTGGGCTGCGAGGGGAGCCCATGCCCCATGAGCTGCTGCTGTGAGGGCCAGAGCCCCCCTCCTGCGGGCGGCAGGACTTGGCCTTACCTTCTCCTGGGGAAGCCTTGCAGACCAGTCCTGTGCCTCCTCACCTCTGCAGCAGCGTGCCAGCACTGCCTGCGGTGAGGGAACTGCACCGTAGCCATTAAAGAGAAGCAGTAAACGTGTTGTGCTCATTTCATTTGAGAATGGGGTCCCCCCAGGCACATGGCAGAGCACAGCGCTGCCGGAGCCTGCAGGTCCCACGGTCATGTTGCCACTGCACTCAGCAGGCGATGGGTGGTGTTTGGCCCCGATTCAGAAAACACTTGCAGTGTCGGGACTGTCACGTATTTTGCTAGCCAGCATGCATCATACCGTAAGGGAGCTGCTGCAGCCCTCAAAGCCTGGCTCCCACGGCGAGAGGCCAGGCAGTTCAGTACTTGAGCTCCCAGCTTATAGCCAGGAAGGGAGGAGAGGTAATGCTCAATCGGCACAGGCCCACTGCTGCCAAGGGAGGTGCAGCCAGCCCACTGCCAAGCACACGTTAAAAGGTCTTGTTGAATCGGTGCCAAAGCATGATGTTTCTGTTCTTCAGGTGTCTAAAGAAAAGCGAAAAAGGCTTGCATGGCTCCCCTGGCATCTCTAGCTCTGCCTTTTGTATCTGTAACTAATTCTGGGCATGGCTCTGAAGTGATCTGCAAACTGGACTTCACACTGGGAGGTTCTGCAACCCCCCCCACTGGTTCCAGCCTCAGCTCCCCTCCCCAGTTTGTTTTTTCCCAGACATGCAATGACACATGTTAGTGCAAAGGAAAACCTGAGCGGGCACCAAGACTTTAGCTGCCAGGAGAGGCCTGGATGAGCACATTTCAGGGTCTTTGGGGGCTCCGTCTCTCCTGCAGTGACTGTTCCACTTCTATAAATGGGGGTTGGAACCCATCTGTCCCTGCCAGTCCTCCCCAGCAAGCTTCTGCCCCAGCTGGTGAAACAATCAGTGAGGCGTGCTCCTTGGATTGCTCCTGCATGCCGCTTACCATGCCCTGTTTGAGGGCAGCGTGCCCTGATGACATTGTTTCCTAAAGGAAAAGAAAAAGGTGGCTGCGACATTGCATTGCAGTGGCAGGAGGAATTTAACACATTTAAAGCTTGTCAGAAATCCTGCTTTGAATGTGTGCATATTGAGCGTGGTCCCCAAGCACCTTCCTTCTGCAAGGGTGGAAAGGGTCAAGAAGGACATTTTCCAGTTTTGTAGGGGGCCTATAAGCTGTCTGCAGCAGGCTCCTGCACGGAGCATCCAGCTGTGCTCTTGAGGACAGGGGCGGCTCGTTCCTCACTTTTCTTCAGCAGGGGGCTTGGCTGTGGGCTTCCAAAGTTTTCTTCCCAAGAATAAGGAGTGAGTGAGTGCCTTTCCCAGTGTTACCCCCCTTCCTCTGGGAGCTTGCTTGAAAGGGGCAGCTTTCGTTGGAGTCCCCTGCAGCTGCAGTAGTCCTTCCCAGTCTGCTGCAAGCAAGCCCAGGTCAGTGGCCTGCTCTTCCTCAGATGGGAACTGAGTCCTCTGGGGGCCCTGGGGAGTCTTCTGTGGTGGGGAGCCACAGGCGCAGCTACATGGTCTAGACCAGCAATTTTCCCATCCTCCTGTGCAGCTAGCACTAGGGGAGCAGTTCTGAAAAGGTCACTACACAGCAAAGGAAAACACCCAACTGGGATTTTCAGAATAAAAGGCAAGGATTTAAAGTATACAACTGTAGCATTTTGAAATGAACAGCAAAGTGTGTTAAACAAGCATAGTCACATTACCTTGCTGGAATTCTACCAGAGACTTGTCCTGCGCCCAGCCTTGTAGCGACAGCACTGCCACAGCTGGACACATCTGCAAATTGCAAATTTGTTTTTCCCATGTATGAACACATGTATGGTGAGGAAGCCAGTTCAGTTTAACTTACTTTCATGTTCTACCTCTGCAGGGTGGTGGGGAAGCCTTGGCAAGTGCAGCCTGCTAGGGCTGGTGGGAGAACAAGACAGGGGTCCAGCTGGCCCATCCCTGCCCGATGGTGGCTAGGTTGCTTGGCATGCACATTGGCCTTGCCATGGTCCCATCCCCTCATGCCCTCCAGGCACCTACGACCACGACACAGATGGGACAGCCCTGCCTGCTGCCTGCTGCCTGCAGGATCTGTTCACAGACCTGCCAGCCACTAGCCCTGGGGGTGCCCCTGCTGCATGGTGTGGAATTGCTCTCACCAGTTTTAAACCAGCCTCCTTCCAGCTCCATCTGCTCCCAGTCCTTGTGCTGGGGAACATGGTGAAAATCAGACCTGGACTCAAGTTCCCTGTGAGCTGTGGGTCTTGATCAGCCATCCTCCTCTCCCAGCCTTGTCACTCTTCTCCCCAGATTTCGGCATTCAGAGCAGCATAAGAAAGAAAGGACAGCCTTATTTCCAAGGCTGTGGGAGGTGTGGAGGGGATGAGGAAGTGACTGAACATTTTGGTTTGCTTGACCCCAGGGGAATGCATCCCACAGACACAGAACACAAAGCACGCCCGGTTCAGCCAGGGCAGGTGCTGAAGTTACTGAGCAGCAGCACAGTACTTGCATCAGCCACCTGGCTGCTACCAGGTCATCTCCATCCTCATTCAGCTCTTCCAAAGCTGAGACTGGAGCTCTGTTGGCCTCATGGGCACAGGAACCCACCATGTGCTCCACAGCATAACACGTAATTGTAACCCAGGAGCTTGTGGCTTTGAGGCAGCCACCTTCAGTTGGGATTAAGCATGATTTGAGATGGTGCTTTGCAGCTTGAAACAAGGTTGAAAAGCTGTCTTCATCTCAGTGTTGTGGTTTAACCCTAGCCAGCAACTAAACACCACGCAGCCACTCACTCACCCCCCCACCTCTGGTAGGATGGGGGAGAGAATTGGGAGGGCAAAAGTGCGAAAACTCGTGGATTGAGATAAAAACAGTTTAATAATTGAAATAAAACAAAGTACAACAGTAGTAATAATAACAACAACAATAATAGAATATACAAAGCAGACAATGCACGATGCAACTGCTTACCGCCTGCCAACCGATGCAC
>NW_009208592.1:47068-70028 GCF_000690835.1 Fulmarus glacialis
GTGATTCCCCCTTCCTGGACCACACCTCCTAGTTTATATACTGAGCATGATGTCACATGGTATGGAATATCCCGCTGGCCAGTTGGGTTAGCTGTCCTGGCTATTCTCCTTCCCAGCTTCTCCTGCACCTGGCAGAGCATGGGAAGCCAAAAAATCCTTACATCCTTAAGTAAGCAGTACTTAACAACAACTAAAGCATCAATGTGCTATCAACATTCCTCTCATACCAAATCCAAAACACAGCACCACACCAGCTACTAGAAAGAGAATTAACTCTATCCTAGCCGAAACCAGGCACCCAGGGCAAAACACTGGAATTTCTGCTCAGTGCATGTGGTGGGTGGCCATGGGCACCATGCTTCCAGCCATGCGGGCTCCAGGGCGATCTCCTGACCAGCGCCCTCACTCATTCCTCCCTGCCCTGACCCAGCACCTGCCAGAGCCTGGTACCCTTTGAATGTGTTCTTTTAGATAATCCACATAAGGAGGGTTTGGTGCTTAATACCAAATTTACTTCTCTATAGGCATTTGATGTTACATTGGGTTTTGATTTAGCAGAGTGATACAGCAATGTAGTGAAATTGCAGTACAAGCACAGTACTTGCGATATATGGTGGGATTGCCGTAGAAACGTGATGCCCATCACTGGTCTCCTGATGCTCCACTGTCATCATGCTGGGCATGAGCCAGGTGAACCTCCCCATGGTGGCCAGGCTTGTGCAGGAGGACACCTGAGCTCCTTTGGTGACATCCAGAGTGAACAGTGGCACAAGCAGCTGATCCACCCAGCTGAGAGGCGTGTTTGTACAACAAGGGCCCCCGTCCCTTTGCATTGAGATCAGCTCAGCTGCCTCTGCGGCCACCCGTGCCCTCTCCTCTGCACCTTCTCCTTTGCAGGGGTTTGCTGATAGGCCTCGGCCCCAGAAGCCGAGATGGCTGGGCCTGTGCAAAGGCAGGTGTGGACTCAGCATGGGCCCCACTTGTGCTCCTGTCACCAGCACCGATGCGATGCTGCAGCTGGGCAAATGCCCCTGGGCTAAACACACGACGGGCCTGCTTCCACTTCCAGGCGGTTTACCTCAGTCCCAGCGAATGGCACCCTTTGGCAGCAAGACGGGGCGAAGCTCCCCCTGCCCAGCAGCTCAGCCACTGGACCCCAACCCCACCTCACCCCCAGCCGTCCCTGCTGTGTCTGTTGTGGGGCACCTCCCAGGAGCAGCTGCCGTGATGGTGCAGCGCCGGCCTCACCAACCCAGACACTTTGCATCCAGCCCAGAGGGACGAACCAGGGACAAGGTCTGAGCACCAGAGGCAGCCCTCTCCTCCCCGCCGGCCAACTGCCTGCTTCTTACAGCGACTGAAGAAGGTGCCAGATGCTGAGGGTGGCCTGGGACCTTCAGCCAGTACAAACTCTGCACCTGCACCACCCAGTGCCTCCCTGCTGTGGCTCTGCCTGGCCACACCACACACCCAGCCAGTGCCCCTGCACCCAGGGAGGAAAGAGCCTTCCTCGTGTGGCCCAAAGGCTTCCACCACACTTCGGGTCTCGGTGAGAACTGCTCATGCCTGTAGAAATCACGCTGAAAAAGAGAGAAGTAACATGAAACCTCAGCTGCTGGATGGACATGAAACTGGTGCTTTTCTGAAATGATGGCGCAAGGGGAGGGGGAGACAGGACTCCAATAGGCAAGAGGAAAGTGTCTCATTCCCAGCTCAGGAGCTTGCTGGTGGTGCTCCCAGCAGCACTGCCAACAGCCCCTCTCCACCGAGCTCTCAGCACCCACAGACCAGGAGGAAAAGCCTCATGCTTCCTCCTGCAAGGAGGCCACAGTCCAGTCAGACCCCTCCTGGAAGGTGACCAGTGCCCAGCGCAGCTTCACTGCTCTCCTCCCAGTGAGTCGGACATAAGGCAAGCGGTGCACACCAGGTGGCCACGCTGCCAGAGGCAGCCAAGCCTGGAGGCAGCGAGCGCTGTGCTGGAGCCAGACGGATGGACAGAGAACAGCCTCTGGAGGAAAGCCCAGGACAGTTATTGGTCGTAACGTGCCTGAACTGCTCAATTCACCGTTCGCTGTTGTACAGCACAGGAAGGTTTCTGGCAAGGGTAAAAGAAAGGGCACAAGTCTGCACCTCTGAGACCAGCAGTGTACCTTTTTCTCCAGCTCTCATCCTGTATAAAAGCTGAGCAGGGTTGTGCATAATAATCCAAAACGTTTAAGAGATGGGAGGGGAGAGCAGCAGCTGGCAGCGGCGTCAGCCTGGTGCAGGGAGGGAACTGAAACACACAGAGAAAAGCCTGTGCTTGGGAATTAAAGTTCATCTAGTATGCTCCGTACTTCTCTTTCTGTCTGATGGCAAGTGTTCTTCATGCTGAATTCTCTGCTTGAATTTCTCTTTATGTTAAATGAACTGTACTCTGATAGCAACAATAGCTATTGGAAGATGTTCATTAATTAGTTATTGATGCAGGCTAGTTAAAGGAAGACCTTTGCTTCATGCCTCAGAGAGTATCTGACATGTTTATCAATACATTTTGATTCACAAGCCTTGCTGATTACTGTATGCCCACCCATCAGAAGCAGAAAGTGTTTGAGAAGTTTCTAATGAGACCTCTGCTGACCAAGGAAAGCTTTGTAGCCATGGTGGCAGATAGGAAGGGAGTGGGCTCCTGAGCAGCTCAACTGGCTAGAAAATTTCCAAGGGACGTAACGGAAATCAGAAGGATTTACTTTGATGTGAAAACCTTGGCTGTATTACATGGGCACAAGTCCATCAGGTTAGTTTGCTGGTCTGTATGATTTTTGAGTTTTGACACTAAAGATTCTGATATTGGTGAAGTTACTGTAATGCTGAAGGATGTTGACTAAATATTTGAGAGGTTTGTGACCCTAATGATGCGAGAAATGGTTAAGTATAAATGAACTGGTATCTGAGCACTTGTATTAGATTCCCTGCATATATTAAGAAATAGACACAAACTTGTAAATAAGGCTGCCGGAGTTACCAAAGCACATTTCAGGTGTTTCAGGAATTTCTTCAAGAAGAGTACTTTCTGCAGCTGTTGATCATTTTGCTCTGCCAGCCACAGAAATCATCAGTATGCCCTTACTGAAAAGATTTTGCATTCTAAAAATACTTTAAAAACTGTAAATTATAAAATGTTAACCTTATCTCCCTGCCCCTGCTTAAAAGAACCTGTAGTTTTTCAGGCAAGTCTGAGTGTGGCTGGTCAGAGCTGAACCTATTGACAGCAAAGCACAGGTAAGACTTGCGGGGTCTCTGTCCAAGGTCAAACACCTCTTAACAGGATTTCTTGCTCAGTAAATTCTGGACATACTCTGTACCAACAATCACTAGTCAAAACTTTGTGCCACCAACAGCTAAATAGCTAGCCAGTGTGGTGAGCTGCAGCAGCTCCCAGGGCAGACTAGCTGTGCTGGGCCTCCAGGTCATTGCGTGAACATCTTCCCACAAGGAATTCAGAGAGCAACAATGACAATGGATTATGGATTTTACTGATGTTGCGTAGATATTATTATTTCAGTAACAACCATATTAATAAGCTCTTACGAAGAGTATATTCTACCAGGAACAAAATTGTTACTGAATAAAATACAGGCTTTTACAATTAGTTTGTAAATTTGTAAATTTAAGAACAAGTATTTCCTTACAGGCTGGCATAAGGAGTAATAATCACTTTGCAGGTGCCTTTCAAGTGGCCTGTTTTGGTTATTTGTCTGATGGTGCTGATGCAAACAAGGAGACTCGCCCTCCTGTGGGGGTAGCAGCATTTCACACCAGCAGAGCAATTTCTTCATTCACAGCATGCTCGTGGCAGGAGGAAGAGCCCAGAGCACAGCAGGGAAGAGGCACGGGAACGCCGTCCGTCTGGACAGGTGGCTGGTGGCTGTGGAGCTGAGCGTCATGCTTCCTCTTTTCAGCTGCTTGCAAGGGGCAGCCCCCATCACATAACACATAAGCAGTAAAGGTGGTAAAACTGCCACAGAAATGAGAGTATTTGTTGTAGCAGTTCAGCATACAAAGTACCTACTGATGTTTAAATAACCATTGCCAGGGCCAGACCCCTCCCTTGGACTTCCTGAACAGAGGTATTCTTCTTGTGGTTCGGTAGTGTTTTACAAGGTTGAATTATGAGCAAGAGATGCTTGTGGACTGACCTAGTGAAATTACAGTACCCTGCTGGAAGTCACTGACGCAAGTGACCTGCAGTGACCGTCTGCAAAGACAACCGGCAGAGGACAGAGCACACAGCCGAGCGTCTGTGCAAGTTTTTCAACAGGAAACTTTGCCACAGCCTTTCCAAGACTATGTTCTCTGCCAGGAACAACACACCTTCAAAACTGGTTCTGTAGCATAAGTGAATACAAGGCTTCAGCTAAGCATGTGCTCCTACAAACACATAGTTACACAGATGTAGTATTGATGTATGGCTTCTACCAACTGACATCTTACATTAGTTCAGAGTCACTCCTTTTTATAGGAAGCTCCAGACTGAACTTACTTTCATATATTATTGAGAAAAATTAAGAGGGCGCAATAAAGCATTTGAATTACAGACTGCTGCTTTTATGCCTTTTCAAAATCTATTTAATTACTCTGATGTCTATTCAAGACATGAATTATGCTATCATATCATGCAATTTAACCTCCTTGGCACTAATACATTTTATTAAGCAAGTCACCAAAGCAGCCTTTGTTAGTTGCCTTGTGCTGCGGACCTGGAAGGTCACTGATGGGCATTCAGATGTTGTTATCAAAAATAATCGTGCCATTACCCAGCCACTTATCCTTGCTCCCTTGCCAGCACAAGCACCTGCGCAGTCACAAAGTGAACTCATCAGGGAACTGATACAGCTGAAAAAAATGTCAATAATTTCCATGCACAAGCTGGGATGCTCCCAGAATCCCAAGGCTTTCCAGCCTTCGTCTGATGATGGAAATGCAGGCAAGGTGCCCCTTCCCATCAAGGCTGCGGGAGGAGCCAGAATCCCTTCAAGCAGGTCAGCCAGCCACAGGCATCTCAAATGAAACATCTTTATGTCATCTCCAGAGCAGAGAGCTAGCCAGAAGACAGCCCACCACTCTGAGACACTAAACCACCCTGAGCCTGATCAAATCCATTACAGCGAAGTCCAGCCGCACTCTGCTGATTCAAACTAGCTCACAAAGCATTGATGGGACAACGCAGTCCTTCAAGACTTTATACTGGCTCAAATACGGACCTTGTGGGTCTTCAAAACTGGCAAAGCCTCAGCACGAAGCAGGAGGCCAGCCATGGGCAGCAGTACGTGCTCGGCCTCGTTTGACAAAAATGCCTACGTGTGTGCCTACATTTCAATAGGATTATTTTGCACTGCCAAGTGATCTAGTAACACAGAGAACCCAATCAGCTAACACACAAGCATTACTTGTTTAGTCAATCCATTATATGCTGTTGGCAAAGACACCAGGATAACATAAACAAGTAAATCAAGTAGACACAGCAGCACAAAAATGTAGGATTTATTTTCAGATGTTTCATAATACTAACATACTGACATCTTCACATGAGATCTCACTCAAGCATTTGTAAAGTTAAATTTTGAACAAAAGTGATAAGGGTGATAAGCTTTTTGACAATGTTAGTAGGCTTTGAGATGAGGTACTTTCATTTTACAGTAGGGAATAGCTAAGTGGAGATACCGTTCTGAGATATTGCTTCATACTGGAAGACTAGGAAAGCAATAAGCCGGCCACAGGCTCCTGGGTTTGCAGTGTGCTCCTCCAGATGCACTAGATGTCAATGAATAATGAAATTTAAAGTTGCTACTTCCCAAAATGCTCCAAGTTGAATTTTTTCTTAAAGAATGAAGACAGAAGTCCTTCTGCACAAGGTCTGGTATTTCACAATGACATCAAAGTTTTTATAAAAACAGATCAAAAGTACAGTTAAATATGTTTATCTACTCATATTAGTTCTTACTCTAATCTCCTTACTCACATAGATGCTTTATGTGAGCATAAAGCTCGTCGTAAGAATTCAATGAATTCAGATGTGCTATAGGAAGCAGATAGAAAATGTAAAAAAAGCCCTATTTTTAAAACAAAACACTAGAAATGCAAGAAAGATGAGACAATCAGAACGTTACTAATAAGGCAACACAAGAAAATATTAAAGTACAAAATACTGCATTTTATTGATGTTTCAGTGAGATTATTTAGTACAGCTCAATGCTGTTAGTCCCCTGATATCAAAATTATTATCAAACAAAATGTGGCATATCCTAATGCTTTAAAAAAATGCAGCACATTTCCTTAATGCTTATAAAATCAAGAGCCAGAAATATGACCATTAAATAAATCCGATAATAAAATCTTAACATTATAAGGAATTAATCCAATCATTCACTATGTTTCCATGTTCCTGTTCATCTTGGATGCTCAAGGTGCAAATGACATGTTGACAGACATTTGGCTTTTTTTTTTTCAATGTGAAGCGGTGTAATTAGAGATGAATACACATTTCTTCATTAGTGGACTACTGTTTCACATAAAGCCAAGTACAGAAAGACTCTCATGTTTCTTTTGGTCTGACAACGACTGTTTGGCTTCTGTGCTTCAACAGTTTTTATAGTTCATCCTGCTACATGACCTACAGATCTGTGGATTAGGATTTTATTTTCAGTTTATCCAAATAGAAATCCAAGATGTTTAAGAAGGCTATTAGGTAGCACAAACTCCATAGAACTGCTAAGTATCATCACACAGGATACATTTGCTATACAGGATAAAATAAAGAGAGGAAGGTTTGCAAATTTTTTTTGTATTAACGGAAAGCTGTTGCTCTGTGACTTAGATACCAGGAAATGCAAATCCTGTGTCTCTCCTGAGCAGAATGGACATGCTGTAGCCCTGACCCAGGTCCTATATGGTAGAGCAACATTTATCAGCAGACATGCTCCAAAATTTTGTTTAGAAACCTAATATGCTGAACGCCAGTAGTTAGTTCATGTGCATCTTTAACAAAGAAAAAAAGAAACTGCAGACGGTATTAGTTACAATGGTATCAAAGAAGAGGAAATTAAAACAAGATTTACACGATTCACTTGAAGAGTAACGATCACTGAATTTCTGCTATACAAAGTGTACAGTGCTATTTTTTTAAATTAAATTTATGCTAGATTTTTTTAATTTACGTGGAAAAGTACATTTATGACACTACTTTAAGTGGAAGGACTGGATTTGACAACTACATTTTATAGAGAGACATAAATAAGTATGGCAAATGAGGATCCTTCCTCAGATCAAATCCATAGTTGTGAAGGAAAGTATGTAAGCATACAGAGGGGGAAATTAAAAACTGGAGATAAGAGTGTTAGAAAAAGGACAATACACAATAACGGGGATCAGATTGACTATCAGCATCTGGAAACAGCAAGAGACTATCTTACACAGTAAAAAAAGCCATCACAAATTATCTTTCTCCTTCAAAAGAACAAGACAGACAAAGACAAGCTCTTTTCAGACTTTTGTGTATATAGAATTTTAACGTAAAAGATACAAATTGGTTAAAATATTGCTAAGAATAGCACGAACAAGAAACAGTACTTCACTTATCACTTAATACAAGTTTCTACAGAAAAAATCAGTCAAACATCCAGACCTTGCTGTATTCAAAGTATATACACATCTGGCAGTCCAAAAGTTACTTGTCTTGCATTTAATTTAAGCACCTTCATTACACAGTGTCCTTTACTACAAAACAGCCAAACATACATTCATAACCCTAGAACTATTTTTATAATTAGCATATTTTAAAGTATTATGTCAGACAGGTGCATCCAAAGTTGTTTTTCTCTTTTAAAGATATGCAGTCTGCCTTAGTTACAGTAAACAGCTCTTGTCCATACATAATGCAGCAACTTATTTTACAGGTAATTTATTTAAATGCTTCCACTTTTACAAAATATTTTAGAAAAAAAAAGGAAATTTGCACTTCAGTTTCTCATTCTTGAAACATGCTGCTTCATGAGATAACTACGCTCTCACCCCTCTGCCCTGCAAAGGAACTGCTTAGCTTTAGGGATTGTATCCCCATCTGCCCAAGGCCTGAACGTACATCATAGTAACACTTCACACATCTACAGTGCGACTTCTGAGGACCTCCAAGTTCTTCGCTTACAGCTGTTTAAGCCTCACAACACCCCTGTGAGGTAGGTACAGTAATATCCCCAATTGACAGAACCAAGACTTTTTTGTGTGTGGCACCATCACACGTAAGTGTTCACTGATCAACAAGAGCAGCCTCTGAGCCTGCAGCCTTGAAGAAAATAGTGTTTATTTTCCTGTGGTGCTTCAGGGAGCTAGATGTTTGCACTGGCATTCTCCTTCAGGCCCGGAGGGGAGAAGGTTAAAGCAAAGTGCTAGGCAGATTGCTGCTCTGCCACCTCAGGCAGGTTGTCTTGGAATGTTTATACAAGTGGCTGGACTGGCTGAACCTCTTGCCACACTTCAGGCAGGCGTAAGGCTTTTCTCCGGTGTGCACACGGATGTGTTTCTTGCAGTCTGTCAAGGTCAAAAATGTCTTGCAGCAGATCTTGCATGCATACTTGCGCGCACCTTCTACAACCAAGACGTTGTGCTCAGATAAGGCCTTCTTGCATTTTGAAAGGACATCTGCAGATGCCCTGGTCAGCTGTGGCGGACCAGGTTGTGACGGATGTCCGTTTTCAAAAGAAGTGGTCCCATTCATGATGAGCTGGGAACTGGACGAGTTATCTTGCAGCTGGGAGCTCCTGACAGAGGTCACCACAGGCATTTTGGGGGCTATGCGGCGGTAGCCAGGAAAGCTGCTAGCTCCACCTCTTACTGAGCTCATCATTGCCCTTGACAGGGAGTGCAAGCCCAAGCCCGACCGTGGAAAATCCATGCCGAACTGTTCTGCCGCCCGGTACCCAGAAGTCTGTACACAGGGGAGACCCATCACGTCCTGCATCGGTCTAACAAAATGAGAGTCTGCAGGCTCACTAAATGGATTCTCAACATGAGAGACAGTGGCGGATGAATGGCCACCAGCAGGCCCCGACTCTGGACTCATCAGATAAGAGGCATCACTGTCCATTCTGCAGTCACTGGTGGTATTTGGAATGTTGTCATCGCTGTTTTGACTAGCACCGAAGCCACCGGCTCTGCTTTTATTTAGAAAATTTGAGATACTGAAAGTAGACTTGTGTTCCAGGTTATTTGACACCTCCATAATATGGATGTCTCCCACCCTGTCAGTACTGGACTGTGGGTCAGAAAAGCTACGATCACTGCTCTCGGGACTCAGTTCTATCTTCTCTGTGCTCACTACTCCTCCTTCCACTTCAACAGACTCGCTGCCCTCCGCTTGGGAAGTGACATCGCTCACCTCGTCTTGAGGTTCTGGGGAACTCAAGGGCTCAGACTTCACCACCACCCTCATGTGTTCTTTTTCGTTCAGACTGACCTCTGGATTCTCACATGGGAAGTTGTTCTTCTCAGAAGCAGCCTCCTGGTCAAAGCTTGTTTCCACCTGCGTTGCCTGGGATGCCATAGACATCTGTGAAATGTTTCCTCCGCTGTTGTCAGACTGGCTGGGCACTTGAGCATCTTCCTGAGCACTGAAAGACTGATCAAACATAATAGTATTATCCTCCTGGTTATCAGCAACAGCATCGGCCTTAGAGTTGTCCACAATCTTGAGTGAATCAGGAGAGAAGAAATCTTCCCGTGAATGAACTACTGACTGCCCACTCTCTGCGGTCACATCGGAAACAGACTCATCCATGGTAGGCCTGATGCGCTGCCTGGCCCGATCTTCAGAAGACTGTTTACGTTTGTGGAGACGACGGATAGGAAAAGTAGTGCGCTGCTCGATGTTACTTCTCATCGAGGAGCTCATAGTATTTGGTTGTTCCTCTGTGCTCTGAGAGGAATTTAACGCAGAGCTCACGATGCTCAGCCCAAGCTGCTGGAGCATGAAAGACCTCTGCATGCGCGCATTTTGCTCTTGAACTCTATCACTCGGTGGAGACATTGGCAGCGTCCTGGTAGTAAGGTAGTGTTTGCACGCTTTAACAACAGAGTTCAAATGTAAGTGAGAAGCAGCCAGTAAGACATCCATAACGTTGCTCTCCCCAAGCATTAGTGTGGAAGTATACATCATGTCTATCAGAGCAGCAAAAGCTTCTGCTGTCACCACTTCGCTGTCCAGCTGAATCATATTCATAGTCTGATCTCCTTCTGCTACAGTAAACAGAGCTCGGAAATGTGTGCTACATGCTGCCAAAACAGAGCGATGGGCTTTGAAATGCCTGTTTCCCACCACAATGACACAGTCACAAAGCTGGCCATGAAGCCTCTGGTAGTTGAGCTGCTGAAAGATTTGCTCAAAGTGTCCTGGAAAATCCATGATCCTATAAAACAAAACAGAAGAAAGTACAGTATTAAAAATGGCTGAAGTCCTATTCAGACCACAGCGAACCCGGGTTTTAAAATGAAAGATGGTGGCTGAAAGACAGATGAACAATAACTGATCTTAATTTACCACTGCCACACTGGTACTGTATCAAAGCTGGCAATCTTGCAGAGGAGGATGAGGAAGAAAATACAGGTTCTGCCATGGAGCTGACCTAGTATAACAGCCACCTCAGCATCAGATGTGTCACAGCCAGCTCTGCTGCAAACTGAGTAACACAGGTCATTTCATCTCCGTTAGCTCCTGTCCAAACTAAAACACACCCTTTAGTGAAACATTTAATCCTGTTTTTTAAAAAAATCTAATTGTGAATAATCTACTGTAACCTTTGATAAATTGCTCACGTTATTAGATAACCTTCCACTGAAAAGTCTGAACTTTAATTCTCATCTCATTTAATCCAGCTTCACCTTCTGCAAATGACTTTCTGCAGAGTTTCTCAGCTGCTGTGCAGAACTGTCATTCAAGTATCTGCTTTTCACATAGAAACACAGAAAAGAGAGTTAATGGAAAAGAAGGGAGACACTTCTGCAATGGAACAACTGGTCAGCTCTTATCTCAAGCTGCCACCTTTAGCTATCAAAAGTACAATGCAATTTTCTTATTCACTATAGTTTAGCAGCTGGAATGCATTGAAAGTCCTCTGTTTTCCCACAAAATAAGTAAAATGGTAGAAAGATAGAAAAGTTTGCTGACTTAAAGATCCATCTCCATACTTGCTATTCCTTATTAATCTTCTTGGTCTACAAGGAAGTTAGGGAAGCTTTTGACAAAATGATGCACTACTCAACAAGACAACTAGACAAACTCAGAAGTGTTTTTTTCTTAAATTTCCATTAACAGAACATAAGTCAAATCTTAGTAGACTCACGTTAAGACTAAATACGTGTCTTTCAGTGATATCTCTACTTTTTCTCATGACAAATCATCAAACAACAAGTGTAAGATTTGGGGAACAGAAAGGTTGCATGTATGGGGCACACACACACACACTTTTGTGTTCATGTTTATTTTTCAATAGCAATACCACAGTGTCATGGGACACAAGAAGACAGTAAAGCAGCTAAAATAAAAGGTCATACAGAAAGAATTATACTTTTGAAGAGGAACCAAATGTGAGTCTGCCAATTTAGAAATTCTGTCCTCAAATGCACACGTTGTGAACAAACCATATGCTGTATTTGTATATCTGCACGGTCACAAGCTGTATGAGTAAATTGCATAAAAGCTTCCCATAGTCATGTTCGACCAGTAAAGGAAAGTTTGCTCAGAAATAATGTTTGTATTTCAAACTCTCTGTAGGTGTTCCACTTTACACAACGACTTTGCTCAGAAGGTATGCGCAGGCCAGAGACAGCGGCTGCCAAGTACACGCATTCATTCAGAGGAAAACAGGTATAGCTGTTGATGTAGATTGTTAATTACTTCTCAATTTTGTTCACCGGGATGGACATAGATTAACTATTTACTTGCAAGAATGAGCAGAAAAAGCAAAACCTCAGAAATGCGAAGAGCTACTCCTGAGATCGCAGGCATGGAGCAACAGCAGAACGTGGCCACAAAGGTTCCTTCAGTCTGCAGAAGCGTACAGCCTGCAGCAGCTTGAAGCTCGGTGCTCTCCTTTGCTGCAAGGCAAAAGGCAGTAAGGGAGGCAGAGCAGACTGGGGACTACCACTTTTGAGACACATACTGCTGTAAGACCATGCTGGTAAAGGTCAAAAAGCCAAGCAATACACAGAAGGTCACTGATGGATTTACACACTTAAGCATATGTAAGCAGGCAGCTGTAGAATTAGAAAGATCCCTGGGCTTCCAGCAGCAACTCAGCTCAAACTAGAAAAGCACATCTGCAATGTTCCCCAGCCTTGGATTATCACCATTTACATGTCAAGGGAAAGTGGAAGGATTCTTGATCCTCTTTTATAAAGGATACACATCTTTTGAACTAGTTCAGGAGTTATTCTGCAAGCAGCATGAGATTAGTTTTCTCATTAGGAGATGAAGTTAACACACGCTGTGTGTGCCCCCGCTCCCTGCACAATAACCCTGCCTGCTTTACGCTGCACCCCATCACACTGAATCCCCCCAGGCCCCAGAGGAAGCTCAGGCTGGGCCTGGGGCTGAGCAAGGTTTCCCAGTCACACCATCTGCTGGCAGAGCAGAACAAGCACAAGCTGAACATGTGCTGGGTTCTCCATCCAGCGAGGGTACAAAGCTAGGTCCCCCTTTTCTACTAGGCCCGCAGCTATAAACGTTGTTGGACTTAAAAACACTAAGTCTCCTTAGTGAAAACTTGCCAGTGTCTCCAATAGCTATGGAAGGGATGGGCAGAGCAACCGTGCTCTGTTAACACTTCTTGTGACTAAGTAACAAAGTTTTGCGCTGTCAGGGACAGGAGACTACAGACAGCTATTGGGTAGGTAGATGCAAATACTCTCCTTTTTTAGCCTGGTTGGGGGCTACTATGGACACTACTGTGTGATGAACAGCTACCATTTTCTGATTCCCAGGCTTATGAAAGCCCTTAGGGGCAACGTGGACAAAGGGACCTGCTCAAGTTTGCAGCTTTTGCTGCACTTGGACTGACATCGGGCTACATAAAATTAAGGGCATCGGTAGTATAGTAGGCAAAGAAATCTGAATTCATGCCAGAAGAGGTGGCAACAAAAGCAAAGACTAAAACCATTAGGTCACAAAAAAATCTCACGAAACAGCCCCTGCCTGCTCAGCTGCCAGGCTGGAGCTAATGTAAGATCAGCTGCTGTTCCCCAGCCAAGATGCAGCTGGCATTCATCCACCTCCTCTGTCTCTAAGGCACATGACATACACTTTGCAGGTCTTTGCTGGAGAAAGATTTCACCATCTAGTCCACTGGACAAAGAACCTTGCCCCTTTCCAAAGAAAACAGGCTTGCAAAGAACCAGTTTTACCTAAACACCAAAAAGCTGAAATGTCTGCTGGCAAAAATCTGTTGCCTCCAACTGTAATTGGTTCCTGTATATTTTAAAAAGAAGAAATAAATAAATTACATTTTATGCCTTCAAGCAATGATGATGGTCCAGGCTTACCATGGCATCAAAAATCCCCTAATTTGGCAGCACTAAGGCTATGATGCCTGAATGCCTGAAATAAGCACCGTAATGAGATTTAATTAAGTACTGTCACAGTCTCCCTTATCTCTATAAATGAAGTTATGTAATAAATCAGAAGAATTTGAGTTTGCCACTTTTTTTAATAAGAAACAGGAATACAGATAATAGGTGATTTTATTTATGTTTTACTACTAATGCGTATTTGACAGTAAAAATAAGACGAGATTTTCAAACAAAAAAATGTTAAACAAGACAAACTTTGCAATTGCAGAGTTTTTATTTCTACACGTTTTCTGAGAGAAGTCTAACATGAGGAAAAGTGAGGAAATGCTTCCTGATGATTGCAGAAGGCAGGAGGAACAGAAGAGCAGACCCTGAAACTCACTGACCTTGGGCAGCAGGACAAAAGGAAGATGGGGAGCTTATGACAAGAGCCACAGGTCCCGGCAGGAAGTGTCTGGAATGTGGCAGAAGCCAGGGCTGCTTTGTGAGCAGTGCTGCTATGTCGCTATCTGCTTTCACTGTTCCTGCACATCTGGTTAAACTCATGCCCTCCTTTGTTCCAGCAAGCTCCGTGCAGGGATGATCTCCTCTGTAAGGAAAGCTGCCCTCCAGACAGGCGTCTCTGGAAAGTTGAGAGGGGACCACCAAACAATTCTTCATTTATCTTCTTTTGCTCGTTTCTGACATGGGCTAGGTGTTAAGCCAGAGCTAACACTCTACCCTTGGCTTGACAGGACTAAAATACAGGATCTAGGGGAAATTTGGAAAAAGGAAGAAAAGGAGATGGGGGGGCTGGGAGGGCAAGAGTTGCCAAAGCAACAAAGTAACAAAGAAACTCTCTCCTTCAGTCCATTTAGAGAACCTAGCATCACTATAGCATCAGTGTGCTCTTGGGGGGCCTGGATGTTGGTTGCTTTTCTTTTCACTTCACTCCCCAGTCAAGGGCGACAGCTCCAAGGAACAATTTCACAGTTGTACAGCTATATGCAGGGCTGATCCGCAACAGTGTACAATGCTACAGCTCACCGGCAGACACCCTGCAAAACGCCAGGCACCCACCAAGCAGGAGAGCCAAGGGATCTCCCTTCCCTAAGGACCAGAAGTGCAGAACACTGGGGTATTAATTGCAGTGACTTCCCAAAATGCAGCAGTGTTGAACCGCAACCACCATCACCTACAAAGGCAGCTAAGATGGGAGCACTTTGCTGTGCCCCATCTGCAACCAGGAATAAAATTGTTCCACTTGTACATCACTGCAGAAAGCACAGGGCCTAGCAGAGTCTGCTCCAGCTTCAAGGGTCATCAGAAGCAAGCTGTTCACAAGCACCCAAGCAGTTCCCAGTCTTTGCGCTGCTTTAGGTCATTTTAGGAAACACACTGTAGAAGATATAAAATACCTGAGAGCTCATGCATTGCTCTTCCCAAGCCAATCCCAGGAGGTGGTGTGCTTCAGAGGGCTATGTAGCAGCACATTCGAACCAACGTCCAGAGAAGACTGGAGGTGGAAAACGCCAAAGCACATGAGGACAGGATTTCACATCAGTAAAAGGATTGAGCTGGACTCCAGAAAGGAAGATGGGTTTCAGGGATGGTCCAAGGTATTTCCGCCTAGGCAGCAATATGTATTTGAACCAGAGAAAACAGGCAAGAGTCATTGTTTTGACCAATGATTTGGGACTTCAGAATTCAGAGCGAGTCCTTGCTTACAGTCACCAGAAGTGACTGCATCCTTTGTGCACCTAAAACAAGACAAACCCTAGTTTTGCTTCAAATAACATTAATTTGGCTTAGTATTTAACTTTTACTACACCATAAAGGCCGAAGTCCTCGAACCAGAATCAACAAACACAGACCCCACAGTGAAGGTCCGATCTTGTACAAAATCAGTTGAAAATTATAAAACTAGATTTGAGTCATATATATTGCATACTATGCACAGACCACGTTCGGTGAGGTATCAGCTACTTCAGCTTACTAAATACATGCAATGCATCTAAGTCAACATCGGAACATATATGAGTGACTTATTTCTGGATATGCACATTTGGTCTGTCTTCCACTCCTGCTTCAGTGATACCTCACCTTTCAGCAACAGCTGGCCATAAAGACTCCCCTGAACCACCTGTGGGCTGCACATCCCCATCATTTCCCTATCAAATGACTCAAACATCTCCAGTACGTGATGGGTGGCATCCCATCACACAGTGTGAGAATGCCTATTCGGATGAAGGACAGAGATGCTCCCAACAGTAGTGAGTGGTTTCAGTAGCCAGTCTCTGCAGCCTTCGTGAGGCTAACAGCCAGCTCCAGTTCACATCCCAGGGACCCAGGGAATGTTAGATGAAATCTTCCGCTGAATCAGATCCAGTCAGTGGGACTCAGGGGAGGCATCAGTAGTACAAACAGCAGACATCGAGTCCAGCGGCCTTTTGGAGAGCAGTGGGAAAGGGAACAGCGTACTTCTATAATCAAACAAATGACCACAAGTGAAAAGAAACTATACCAAATTGTTTAGCTACAAGTAGTTTTACTATAAATACAAATAGTCAGAGCCAAGAAAATTTTAAGGGCAAGCAATGAAAAAACATCTACGAAATCCTGACTGGAGAACAACCATTCTGCCTGTCCCTGGACTAAGGCCTATAAAATGAAACCAGCAGGGCCAGAACCAAAGAAACACTCCATCACGTAACACAGTAAAGCTACTAAACTCCTTGCCATGGGCAAGTACATGTGAATTCAACAGCCATTACATAGATTCATCAAAGAAAAATCAATTGAGAGCTATTAAATATTCAGACGTCACCTCTACCTGGGGAAGGCACTAAACCACAAGTCACTGGACGGATAGTTTTATATATACTTACCTCTCTGGCTCTCAATTTTACAGCTTGCTTTGGTATTTTTGGAAGAGTTTTAGGAGAGAACTATGAATTTTTTTAATGCAAGATTGATTTGGTAAAAACGAATAAGGAAGCATTTTGTCCTAACATTTTGATTATATGCTTAAAAGGATAATTTACCTTTGAATAAAAAGTGTGCTCAGTAAATATTTAAATACTTAACTTGCCTCTTCACTGCTAGAGGAAAACATACCACAACAGATCCAACGGCTCAACAGAGACAAGGCTGCTGCTGCTAATCGTCCCCAGAAGGAGAGTGGGAGAAGACTCATTCCCAGCAGGCACAAATGAACAGAGCACCCGTATACGCTATGAGAGACACTCAGCACTCACACAAACACAGGCAGCAGCAGATGCCTTGTCCTGCTCCCCTCTCTGGCAGAGCAGGATGGAAGTCCACCTGCAAGAACATACATACAGGCGTACAAGGTGGACCCCTCCAGCAGCTGGCCCTCCCAGAAGTTGTCCCCTGGGTCCCAGTCTCCCCATCCCCAGTCTGCAGGCATACGAGCCCCAGAGGCCACAGCCTAACTCCAGCTGCCAGTACAGACTGTCACAGGTACGCAGAGCCAACCAGGACTCCCAGGTGACCCTCCCATGTTCTCGCCCCTATAGACACAGGCGCTCTCACACGCAGAGCTGCCCTCAGGGACCCAGGGACCCCCTTGCTCCCCCGCCACTTCACCAGCTCATCCAGGTTGATCTTCGCTGGCTGCCATTGCCTCTCCAAGCTCCCCTGGGGCTGTGCAGAGGAGCTTGATCACATAACTGAACATTCATGGTGGCACGCAGTAGAATATTCTTCATAATATGTGGCTGAAGATAAGGCTTAAATTTCTAAAACTAAGCCTTCCATATTAAGAAAGCATCAGGATTAAAAATACCTAATTGGGAAGATGATGTGCAAGTGTTTTGAAATTCTAGGAAGAAGACCTACAATTTACAATTACACAGCCTTGTGTTTATTAATCTCCCATTAGTTATTAACCTCAGAGTCTGTCAACTCCAACCAAATTTGAACTGAATTAGATACTGAATTCCCACATTTTTTGTTGAAGTTGGTGTCTGATTACAGAAGAAGCCAAATTTATAAGGACTGCTTCTCAAAGAGTCATAATTCATTCCCTTATTCTCTTAATCAACACAAAACACCAAAAACCAAAACCAGCCAGCTGGCCAGTTTGCACACACAGCTATGAATGAGCCACTCATACTGCCACCTGCCCAGCCAGGCAGGTAGGAAACACAAGGGACAGCTGGTAACACAGTCACATAGCAGGAGAAGGGACACTATAGGTTTTTCCATAGGAATTCATGTTTTATTAGCACATATTTCTATTACTTTTAATGCTAAAAAATCATATGGTTTCTTTCTACTTCTTGAACGATTAGCATTGATAATACTATGTAGACTCTCAGCCCCTATTTCCATCAAATCCTTCTGCTCTAATACTTAAGCTGCAGCAAGATGGGACAAGGCAAGTACTTAAGTACACTTGCACTGAAACTACTGCAGAATCAAAAACTTTCCTCTCGCTTCTTTAAAAAAAAGTTAAAGTTAACTCACTATAAAATAGTGTGAAAAATAACAACTCTGAATAAGGATCTATTTAAAATTTTATTACTATGTCCAATACTAAAGAACAGTTTAGATTACACTGCAACCCTGAGCCACTGTCAAGAAGTCAAACATATGTAGTCAAACAAACAAAAAAAATCAAATGCAACATCAAGTTCCCCTTAAAGAAGCTTTTAAAGTTTGCAAAATAATTGATTTTGTGTTACTACAACCAACAAAAGTTGCCTCAACTATACCACTCAGTAGAACGATATAAGAAGAAATCTCACGTACAAATACATTACTGAAAACTTTAGACTACATACTTGTTTTCTCTTTATCAGATAAATGAAGGACAATTTATTACTTGCACCTCAAACCCCATTCCCAGCAATCTGTGTTTAAATGCATTTGATACTCCAGGTACCAAGCCTGCAGGAATCCCTGGCATATAGCCAAAACTTGAGAGTGTGCCAATATAATATTAATAACTGTTTGCCTCTTAGATTAAATTACATTTTACAAAACATTACAATACACTTATACTGTGCTTAACCATTGTGCTTGAAATAATACATCTCATAAAAAGCTCCCCTGAAGCTTGAAATACAAACATAAATCTACATACGAGTCAGTGATACAAGTGTTATTTTAGGAAACACTTTCTACTATCAGTTATGTTGGTCTTTTAGCAAGCCAGCAGGACAGTGCGAGGGTAGAGGCAGGAAGAAATGGAACTCTTCACTTTCTTCGGCATCTTCAGCAAGTTTTGTCACTTTGAAACACGGAGGTATGCGTTCTCTGCCCTGAGAGTGTTTTCAGACTGAATGTATGGTGTAATTTTAGTGAACAGTAGTTAAAATTATTTCTGGATTTGCCCCATACAACTAAAGTAGACTCCAGTGTTACATTGCTTTCGTGTATGCGACAATACGGTGAGTGCCAGCCATGAAAGGCATTTTTTATGTGTGTCTGACAAGTACCTGCAACTAGTGGCTTTGATGACTGACAGTTGAGCTTACAGCATCTCATTTGAGGTGTTTCCTTAGCCAGGTTTTATACATAGTTCAATTCACACAGTTTATCTCCCCATTGTCAGGGAGGGTGAGTTACAACTTGACTAAGAATCAGAAAGGATAAACTGCACTGCAAAAGCTGCTACTGGTTCCATCAGCCCTCCAGAGGAGAGTAAGAGATTAGCATATGGCTTAGTATTTTTTCATCATCTGGTAGGTAAGGTAAGGTATTGCAAATAGATAGTCCAACCTATGGCAACACCAACTCATTAATAAACAGCAACAGCACAGCCTGCCAGCTGCAAAGAGCATCTTTGAAAGGAGCAACAAAAAGCTTCCTTAAAAAGGCTAGATTTTTCTTAGACACTCTTGGTTATCTGCAGAAACAGACACTACCTGTGCCATGGCCATCCTCCTGCTTCCTCACATTTCCACTCACCTCCTCCCGGCTCTGTGATGCATCTCTTGGTCTCCAGCACAGTGTGATAGTTCAGAGGAAGACACACAGGAGGAGACTGAAATGTGACACTCCTGCATTTTGATGTGCCATGTCAGCTGAACAGACTGAACACTGTTTCCATATAATTCCTAGTTAAGCCCTTCATCATTTGGGCTTCAAAGTCAGTATCATAGCTTTCACACACGTCAGTCTCTCTCAAAAGAGCTGACATATTCCTTTCTGGTCAACTTACAAATGCACAGTGTTTTCTAGGTATCGATAAGAAACAGGAAAAGAAGATCCTGGATTCTATTCTTGATCTTATGAAGCTAAAAACTGTATCTAGATATGAGAAAATGTCTGTTCCCAAGAGCACAATGGATTTTTAGGCATTGCACAGTGAAACACCTGAAGAAAGCTCTGTGGGCAGTATCACAAACTCAAAAATAATTTGACTTATTTACAAAGGGAAAAGCAGAGACTCCCGCTACACAGAACTGGCAAGACAGCCATTTAAGGGCATGAGAAGACAAACTGCCATCAACGAGGATTGATCTGAACTCACAGTTACGTTACGAGTTCAGAAAACCCCTCTTGAGGGTCATGGTACCATGGCAGTCTCTGTCACTGCCATCGTCCTCTCTCAAGAACGCCCAGCGCTGCAAAGGAAATTCAGTTGCCAGCTTCTCCTGCCTACTATCACCCCCAGTCCATGAATCAAACCACAAACAGCACATAGAAGCAAAGGTCTGCAGGCAAGGATCCCAAAGCAAAGTGCAGCTACAGATAGCTCAGCGCCAGCATGATGTCTTCTTGCTCAATATGGCAATCATTTCTAAATCTAGCTCTTCAAACTTCACTATTTACCAGAGATTCAAGAATTTTAAACAGCCCTGTCCAACCATCTTCCTTAGTGATTCGTTTGCCTAAGCTTTTAATCCCAATGAAACCAGGGTTAACTGCATAATGAACAAATCTACTTGTGCCAGGAAGTGGTTTAGATTGAAGTAACAAATATTAGTTTGCCACCACCACAATGGATTCATTAGTATTATATGTCTTCAGCCTAAGCAAATAACTATATCCACATAACTGATTCAACAGATGACTACCATATTTCAAATGAGAACTGCTGAATTATCCGCGTCTGATCTTCCCAAACTCCTTTCAAAAACTCACCTTCTAACATTACCATTTTACCCTCAGAAGGGAAAAAATCTACATGGATGCACTGCACAGTTCTGTCTATTTTGGCATTGTGGTGGGTTGATCAGACACCCACCCAGCCGCTCTTTCACTCCCCCCTCCTCAGCAAGATGGGGGAGAAAGTAAGATGAAAAGTTTGTGGGCTAAGAGAAGGACAGGGAGATCATTCACCAATTACCATCTGAAACACTTGACTTAGGGAAGATTAATTTAATTTATTGCCAATAAATAACAGAGTAGGATAGAAAGAAAGAATGAAAAACAAAACTAAAAACACCTTCCCCCCCGCTTCTTCCCTGGCTCAATTTCACTCCCAACTCTTCTACCTCCTCCCCCCGAGCAGCACAGGGGGATAGGCAACAAGGGTCACGATCAGTTCATAACACTTCATCTCTGCTGCTCCTTCCTTCTCACGTTCTTCCCTTGCTCCAATGTGCAGTCCCTCCCACGGGAGACAATCCTCCACAAACCTCTCCAACGTGGGTCCTTCCCACAGGCTGCAGTTCTTCAAGAACTGCCCCAGCATGGGTCCTTTCCACAGGGTGCAGTCCTTCAGGAACAGACTGCTGCAGCATGGGCTCCTCTCTCCACAGGTCCACAGGTCCTGCCAGGAGCCTACTCCAGCGTGGGCTCTCCATGGGCTGCAGCTTCCTCCAGGGCACATCCACCTGCTCCACCATGGACCTCCATGGGCCTCAAGCAGACAACCTGCGTCACCATGGTCTTCACCACGGGCTGCAGGGGAATCTCTGCTCCAGCGCCTGGAGCACCTCCTCCCCCTCCTTCTGCACTGTCTTTGGTGTCTGCAGGGCTGTTTCTCTCACATCTTCTCACTCCTCTCTCCCAGCTGCTGTTGCGCAGCAGTTTTTATCCCTTCTTAAATATGTTATCACAGAGGCACTACCAACATCGCTGATGGACTCAGCCTTGGGCAGCGGCAGGTCTGTCTTGGAGCTGGCTGGAATGGGCTCTGGTCAATATGGGGCAGCTTCTGGTGTCTTCTCACAGAAGCCACCTCTGCAGCCCCCTTGCTACCAAAACGTTGCCATGAAACCCAATACAAGCATGTACTAATGAAGATTTAAAAAGAAAACATTGTCTTAATCATGGTTTAAAAGTCACACTAGAGGGTTACAATTTATATGATTTGAATGTATTATGCTGAATTAACTAAATTCCTTCTGAATAATTTTTGAAAGATGGAGGAAGAAATTAAGCAGCTTTTGTCAGTTCAAAGATAGTAATTTCCTTCTCTGTTTTCACACAGACACCACTCCAGGTCTACCTTTCCTTTATAATATACGGGTTTACAGCAGAGTGCAACACGGTTACCAGCTTGACCACTGCAGAGTTTGCCTTCATTAGCACGACTATGAGAAAAACTGGCAGCGAGTTAGGTCAATGCCACAGAGACAACACATACATTCCAGAGAAGCAACTGGTGTGCACGCAAGTTCTGTACACCAACAGTACGTGTAACACCTCTCTACCTGTATGCTGTCCTCCACAAGGTGAACTATGATTCAGTAATTACACCAAGTACAAGAAAGTAAAACCTAATTTATAACACGTCATCTGAAGATAATGTTTCTTTGAAAACTCCAGAACATTACATTAACTGATAGAGAAGAAAGACTGTTGTTCCTGCGCTCACTCCTGAAGGCACTGAAAGGCACTGTACTGAAGAATTGAGTTGTACCTTTTTTCTTTTTTTTTTAATCACCTGGAATATCCAAATTTCATGTCCCTCTCAAGACTCAAAATAGCATCTACATCTCATCCTTTCATCATTAGTAATTAAAAATACACCCACATATTTAATTTTGTATTTTACACAAACATCACCGTACACACAACAAAAAGGCCCTCCGGAGATTCCTTGTCAAAGGCAGTGTATCGCACTCAGCAACACAGTTTTGTGTGTCTTGACCAGGTCACAGCCAGACGCGCTTCAAGGAGTCCCAATGCAGAGGCCAAACGCCAGCTTCATTCCACCGGGTCCTGGCAGGAGCGCCCGACTGCTGCAGGGGCTCTGCGCTCGCCGGTGTGACGCTGCCGCCCCCCCCGGGGGCCCCCCTCCCGCCACAAGCCCGTGCCTAAACAGGCCCGGGAAAATCCCGAGTCCCCAGTGGACGGAAACCCCGCAAAGAGAGCTGGAGGTCCGGGAGAAGCGAGGCCTCCATCGGCCCACGGCGACCGCGTGCTCTCCCACGGTTTTTCTCAAGCACAGCAGAAACGCGTT
>NW_009208593.1:0-336 GCF_000690835.1 Fulmarus glacialis
CTGTCCCTGCCCTCCCTTTAATCCTGCCCTCAGGTCAGCTCTGCATCCATCCCCAGGCAGAGCTCCATGCACTCCAGCTGGTCATTAACATAGGGGGCGACACCCCCTCCTCGTGTCCCCTGCCTGTCCTTCCTAAAGAGCCTGTATCCTTCCATTCCAACACTCCAGTCCTAGGAGCCATCCCACCATGTCTCCGTGATGCCAATAAGATCGTAGCCCTGCAGGCGTGCGCACATCTCTAACTCCTCTTGTTCATTCCCCATGCTACGTGCGTTTGCATAGAGACATTTAAGTTGGGCCCCCAATGAAGCCGACTTACTGGCTGGGGGGGGCGGG
>NW_009208593.1:467-13784 GCF_000690835.1 Fulmarus glacialis
GCAACTTTAGTTTAAAGCCCTCTTCACCAGCTTGGCAAGCCTATGACCAAAGATGCTCTTCCCCTTCTCTGACAGATGGACCCCATCAGCCCCCAGCAGACCACGTTTCTCAAAGCGAGTCCCATGGTCTACGTAGCTGAACCCCTGACTGTGGCACCAGTCCTGTAACCATTTGTTGATTCGCCAGATTCGACTGGCCCTTTCAAACCCCCTCCCTTTGACCAGGAGTATTGATGAAAAAACTACCTGCGCTCCAGAGTCCCTTATCGCTGCTCCCGGGGCTTTGTAATCCTCCTTGATACTCCTCAGACTGCTCCTGGCTGTATCCCTGGTGCCCACGTGAGACAGCAGCAGCAGATAATAGCCAGTGGACTTTACAAGACTGTACAAGGCTTGGTAGTCTCTCAGTGAGATCCCTGATATGAGCCCCCGGTAAGCAGCACACCTCTCTAGAGGGTGCGTCCGGTCGGCGAGTGGGTGCCTCCATACCTCTCAGAAGAGTCGCCTACTAGTATCACCTGTCGCCTTTTCTTACTTGCGCTGGTTGTTATACGGGGAGCAGATCGGGGCCTCTCCTGGTGTGACGGGTCTTTCCTCTTCAGCCTGCAGAGCGGTGAAGCGGTTCTGCAAGGGCTTCGGGGGAAGTCTCTTCCTCCTGCTGGTCCTTGCTGTTGCAACCGTCCGTTCTTCTGCATTACTGGCCTCCCTCCCTTCTGCATGCGCCAGTGGGGGCTGTTTGGCCGTGGGCTGTGGGTCCACTGCAGACTGCGCTTGGAACCAGCTCACTCCTTCTCAGCCTCCCTGATGTTACGCAGCCTTCTCACCGCCTCCTGCAGCTCAGCCACCTGCTGCAGGAGGTCCTCCCCCTGGGCACACCTCTTGCAGGCAGGTCTGCCGCCTGTCCCTGCCCCGGGAGAGAGGTCTAGGCACTGCCTGCATCTACTGGGGTAGATGGCGCAGACCCCCCAGCCGGAGCTGCAGCCTTTGCTCTCAGACGAGTGCCCTCCATTCTGCCTTGAAGGTCAGGTAGGATGAGTGCCCTTGCCCTGTGCAGATGGTCACAGAATGGTGCCCAGTTCCTGGGTTATGTGTCAGATGAAAGGGTTGAGCATGGACTAGTGTGTATGAATCGGTGTGTACAAACCAGCCCTGTGTGATGGTGTTGTGTAGACTCAAACTATGACTATTTAGGAAGAAAAAAAAAACGTTGGGGTGTTTGCTGCGTGCTTTCACAACAGCTGGCACCGCAGCAGCCCCAGCCGTGCTGGGAGGAGGTCCTTGGCACTGCCATATTGCTGAAGGGAAGGCATTCACTAGGCAATTACTGCTGGCTGTGCAGGACAAGGCGTGCAGATGGGGCTGGACCAGCGGGTCCTGAGGTTAAAAGTGATTTGGAGAGGGTGGGAAAGTTGTAGGCAGCAAGCAAGGCACCAGCTGCAACATCTCGGTGTCTTGGGGCTGGCTGCTCCAGGCCAGGCACGGCAAGGGGAGGGAAGAGCAGCGTGAGATGTTCCCACATTGGGATGTCTGAGGTTTGGAGGAGCCTTTGTAGGGGATTATGTGTTTATTTTAATAGGCAGCCAAATGCATTCTGTTATTATTTACAACTAGGAATGAGTGTGCCATATGCTGAATGTGTCCTAACAGCCACCAAAGGAAGACAGGCAGTTGCAGTGTAAAACACAGTGCTGTATTTATCCAGCAGGCTTTTCCTCTCATCATGCAGAGTAAGCACTCGCTGCCGAACTGCTGGTGCCCGCAGTACGGTAGGGAAGTGTAATGACTTGTCATCAATAAGGGCTCGGTTACTGTGGGAAGGGCTTGGCAGGGTTCCTGGGGGCTGTGGAGCAGGGTAGGCTCCGCGCTGATCACACATGGAGCATCCTCCGCCCCGAGCCGCCCGGATGGGATGCTCACAAAAACGCTTTTTGGGGAAGGGCGAGGGTAGCTGTGACCTCGAGCACTGACGTCTTTTTTTAAGGCTGATTTTTGCACTTTGAGGGGGATGCCCAAGTTAGTCTGCTGTAAAAAAAAGTAATAATACAATAACTGTAAAGAAATCCAGCTGCTTTATTCTCATCTGTTTATTCACGTATGGCTTTGAGATTGAGGTGTGTGAGTTGTGTGTGGCAGCATGGCGGGGGCTGAGCAGCCGGGAGCGCAGAAGTGGCTGCCTCCCACACCGGGGGCGAGTGAATGATTTCAGGCTGTGGCAGGGTGGCATCCCCCCAACCCGCCTCATGCTGCGCAGTAACTGTTCTCCAAAAAAAACAAAAAAAAAGGCACAACAGGCATGTGATCTTCTCTTGGTTATTTAATGCATATTTTTCCCTCTAACGAAGAAAGGCAGCAGCTTAGACTGAAGTGTTGCTTGCTTGTGCCCTGTTAATGAGGAAGCCCTTTCTAAATACAGGTTGTGGCTGTTGGGGTGGCGCTGACAATGGAGCGATGCCTTACACTGCTCCCTCTCCTAGGAAGAGCCTAAGGGCATAAGTCCCGGCTCACAGCGGTGGTGAGAGGCAATGGGGAGGGTCGCCGGAGCCACCTTTGCAAGGGCAACAACACGCAGCTCAGATTTTGGCTCAGGAGGGCATAGAGGCGCCAGCCAGCAGGATAAGCACTGCTCTAAATAAAATGCCGTATGGCTAGAGCCAGCCTGCAGGTTTGAAGGGCTGTGCAAATCATGGCTCCAAATTAATTCTGAATTAATTAGCTGAGAGGCATGGGAGAAGAACGGGCTGCTTGGCATCCTCCAGTTGGAGCACATAGAGGGGCTATGGTGACCAAGGGTGGTTACCAAAAGTGGGATATTGAAACTAGCCACCCAGAGCTGGTGGGTGGGATGGTGCAGCATCACGCTGCAATGTTTTTCCCCACAGTAGTGCAGCTCCCTGGGCAGGAGCGGTCGTTCGGCCCCCACGCCCCGCGTGCCTGAGAGGTGGTGCCTGCAATTAGTTCATGCAGTGCTGCGAGTCCTCTTCTGGCCCTTCCAGGGAGGTAATTTGGACGTAATGAAGATCTATAGTAATCAGATAATTACTATCGATTGCTCTTTAGACATCTTGACGAGGTAATTAAGGGGCACTGGAAAAAAGCTGGAACTGATTCATTGGCATAACCTTAATCTAAAAGGTTTCCTGATTTTGTTTCTTTTCCTCTAATGGCTGATAAACGAACATCATTTTAGCTTCAGTATCTGCCAGGTGCTGGGCTCACCAAGGACAGCTATGCTAACTTGATCCTGAACGTGGTTGAGAGTAGCTTGTTTTGTGCTTAGCTAAAACGGAGGCTTCTTCAGTTGGCCTGGGGCAGCATCCTGGTTTCGTGTGCCCACATACTCCTTGAGTGTGTCACTCTGTGCCTGATTGGCTTTTGCCGTGTGAGACTGGTTGGTTGGTTGGCTCTCGTAATTAAATATGACTGAGTTTGGCTGTGTTGGTTTCTAATGGGGCTCGTGTAGGTGCCTTTGTTCTTGCTTCTTCCATGTGGACTACAATTAGGCTATTTGTAGGCAACGATCCACTCTCATTAGTTACAGGCATATATTTATTTTTAGCTGCAGAAAATGACCAGACTCTTGGCTGACTAGCCTTTAATTGCAAGATCAATATTTTAGTAACCCTGAACCTATGTATTCGTATGTACAAAATGCTCCATCACAGTGCCTTGCTCTTGTTTTGATACCATGCCACTTGACAGTTAGTCTCAGAGTAGGCATCTGCTATCTATCTCCTGTACCACTCTGTCACGGAGCAGTTTGCCAGGAGGCTGCAAGTTGAAGGACCAGCAGTATGCACAGGTCCCATATCAGCAGATCCTACGCAAATAAGAGCTTCCAAAAGCAAAATAGTAAAGCTATCATTAGATGTCCAGTTTGGTGAGTGATGGAGAAGACTGATATATTTCAGTATTCAAACAGTGCCTGTATGCAAAGTCTTTGCATTCAATATAATTACATACAGTTAAGCTCTTTGCTTATAGGACATGTCAGATAATGCTGTGTCTCCCAAAGAAGACATGGGTGCCTGCATCCCTGCTGGGCTGCTGCTGAATGATGGGGGTGAGGGCGGGTATACTCAGATCCACTAGTGCAATTCCAATTCACAGGGAAACACAAGTCTGTGCAATGTCTGTGCATTTTTTTTTCTGTATTATACAAGTTACAGCGTCTACAGCAGTCAATCTTGAGGAATCAGAAGACCAGTGTGCTGGCTTGATGAAACCTGACCGCTTTCTTCTTATCACCATACTGCAGGAGGTCCTCCAGCTGGAGCGGCAGATGGGCGGGCAGCTTTTGGAGGAACCCAAAGCTTTACATTTTAAGGGAAGCACCCACAACCTCCGCCTGTCCATTCATGACATTGCCCACTCTTTCTGGAAAAGCAAACTGCTGGCTAAATACCAGGTGAGCAGCACAAACGGTTCACATTGGATCCTAGCAGTGAGGCTTAAAGAGATATAGTGATGCACAGGGGTGTTTAAAAAACACCCGGTGCCAGGCTGCAGTGCCATGGACTTTTTTTTCCCTGGACCATTTGCAGTGACATTACCATGGAGCCCACGGTCTCTGGTCATATAGCGTCTGTGCCCTGGTCCCGCATCCCTCCCTTACTATACTTTTTTTTGCTTTTCTCTTGCAGGAGATTCCCTTTTACCACATCTGGAGTGGATGCCAGAGGAACCTGCACTGCACCTTCACACTGGAAAGGTTCAGCCTGAATACCCTGGAGCTGGTGTGCAAACTCTGCGTGCGGCAGGTCGAAGGAGAAGGGCAGATCTTCCAGCTCAACTGCTCCATCTCCGAGGTAAATGACATCTATCTTCTATCCGACTGCAGGAACATGGGAGGGCTAAGGAGGTATATCCTTTCCCATTGCTACCTGTTTAGTGCTTCCCATTTTCCTCCTGACTGCTAGGATAGACATAAGGGATGGACTAAGTCATTGCTTTGTATCTCCTGTTGCATTTTCCCTTAGTTTCTCTCATCTGGAAGGGAGCAGGCCCCCTTCAAGGGAGGGAGGAGGGCAGCTATGGTCTCCCTGCTAGTGCTGCCTTTCTGTGTTTATGTGGAGGAGCTCCTTGCCTACCACTCCCTAATGCATTTCACAAAGCACTGCATGGTCCTGTTTCCTGGCAGACCACAAGACCGTGATGCCCAACATTTCCCTGGAGAGGGAGGAAGGAGAATAGGAAAATGTCATTGCCATATGTTTGCATGAGCCACTCCACTCTCATCCCACGTAATACCTGCTGTGCAAGAGGGAATATCAGATGGTCTAGATGTTTCTAGTTTCTATAGATGTTTCTATAGATGTTTCTCCTCAGATTTTGCTACTGCTACAAATCCTGACTATTATCTTCGACAATTTTTCTTTTGATGGCTGACATTTTCCAGTAGAAAAACAATCATAAGTTTTGGAACTTCTTTGCTGATGCTACGTAACACCTGGAGAATTTTCGCTCCTTGGGGCAGTCAAGCTTAGGGCTGAGACCAAGCGACATGTTCAGGTGTGAAGTGGCATTGACTTCTGTGAATGTGCTGGTGGCTTTTGTGCCTGGTACCCTCAGCGGCTACGAAGAGCAGGCTCTTGGGCAGCAATTGCTGCTGGCTGACTTGGAGAAGGGCTGGGAGATCACAGACAAAAGTTACTTGCGCTGTAGGGCCCCGACGGCGTGCACCATTACCCATAACATCTGCTTGGTTATTGGGTGTAAAGTTACATGTTCATCTGGGGACTACATGGCATTAAAGACAGATGGTAAAACAAGTATCATAAACAATTATTGTAATAAGTGCTGCATTGAGGTAATCTCTAATTTAACCTCACAGAGAAGAGAAAGAACTGAGAGTAACTTTAATGAAATGCAAGTATACACTATAATCATCTTCAGCTGCTTGTGTGTAATAGGGCCTGGTAATGGATTCAGAGGGAACAGGATAATATTCTTGTCTTGTGCTGCGATCCCATCCATCAGGGATGAATAGAGGGAGGGAATAATACGGCCGCTATCAAGGCTGCCTACTGCAAAATTGCTCCTCTTGGGTGACATGTAGCGATGTTCCTGAGCCCAAGTGAGGGACAGGAGGACCTTGGGCTGCTAGGGGCTGGCATACAGGATTGTGTCAACTTTGTTACTAGAAAAAAACCCTAAAACTCATCTGGTTTGATGACAAAAGTTACCTGCAAGTGTAATAACAGCGACCTGGAAACTGATGTGTATGCCTCTAGAGGCAATAAGAGAAAGGGGTTGTGATGATAAAGACACCAGACCAGGCATCAGGAAACCTTAGCTGTGGTTCCTCACACTTTCTTCTGGTGACTAACTAGGTCATGTAAGGGTGTGTTTTGGTCTCTGCTTTCAGATGGTGTCTGGTTTGGTTTGCTTCTGGTGATTTCAAATTGCACACATTATTCCCTTCTTTTAGGGGAGGCAGGCAGCTAGCGGTTAGGCATTGCAGGACCATGCTGACACCTTTCTGGGTTGCTGGCTCTGCCTCTCTGCCTCTGTCACCCTGTGGTAAAAATATAGTAACCCAGTTTCTTGCATCCTCCCTTTATGGGCTTTCTTTTTTGTCTCCTGTAAAGGATGTAAAACTTCTGCAGATTAACCTGTCTTATTCTGGCTTTATACAGTGTCTTCCACTGGGACTTCAACAATACAAATGCAATGAATGCCAAAACATGCAAATTTGTGAGGCAAGAGGAAGAGCGAGAGAAAGGTCTCCTGCCGTTTGTTTTTGAAGCCCCTTTTTTATCTTGCGCTGTCGGTACTCACCCGAAAGAGCCCCAGGGCACCGCCACGGGTACCTGGGCTCCCTCTGCAGCCATCCTGAAGCACCTGGGGCAGCAGGACACCTCGAGAGCCGGGGCAGCGCTGCCTCAATGTATCGCTTGCGTCCCTTGGCCCAGAATAAAAAGGGAAGGTTGTCCCTCTGCGATGCCAGCAGTCACCACCCTACAGCCGCTTCTGACCTGCCAGCGCGGGTGAGCCTGCTGGCAGCAGCGGTGCCACACGAGTCGTTTTGCCGGCTCCCGGGCAGCCCCCGCTGCCAGGCAGTTAGAGGACAGTAGCTCGTTGCCTGAAGCAGTGGGGTTGGGGTGGCTGGTCTGCGATGCCTGGCTTTGGCACTGCTTTGGGCATGTTAACTGAAGACATTACAGTGGCATAAACCTTCCTTGGTCAGACATTTCACTGGTTGCCTAAAATGCCATTTCTAAAAAAAAAAAAAAAAAAAAAGCAAAAAAAGGCATATTTATAGAGTGGAAGAGAATTAATTGGTGTGGATAAAAGAGTGGAGGCAAAAGAGGTTTAATTCTGTTCATTGCTCACGGATACTGGCTCTCCCCTTTCCATTTCTGCGCACATGTTTTGGGGGGAAACCAAAGACTGCGCATGACTGTGAGCATCTCCAACAAGCTTCCTGGGGGACTTGCGATGGCAGCTTAAGCCAGACGTTACCTGGGTTTGAGACAGTTTCAGGTTTTACAGGGCCTTCCCAACAGCCAGCTTGACGCAAAGCAACAAGACAGCTCACAGAGGAGAAAACAAATTGACATTTAACGACGAGTCTTTTGCACGGGTGTTCCTGGCTGCCTGGGGCTGTGACTTGGGCAGAGGCTGAGATGGAGCAGCTGCACCGTTTCTGCCAGCCCGGCCTCAGGTCTGTCGTGCTGCGAAGGAGAGCAATTGAGAAGGCGGGTGAGAGGCATGAAAGGAGACCCAGCCCTGCTTGTTGCTTTTTCCACCACGTGCTTTGGTAGCTGGAGGGGACAAGTGCGTGGGAGGAGTGTCCCTGCTGTATGGTCGGGCAGCCAGCCGGCGTCGATGGGGTTTGGCAAGGCTTTCAGCTGCCCTGCAGACCTTGTCATTCCTAAGCAAACCCAACCATCCACATAGACCAGCTACCCTTGTCCTACCAGCTACTGAGCTCCTCTTTCTACCTACCTGTGGGTGCTAAATCCTTCCAGGCCAAGGAAGAAATAAAATCCTTGCCCAGAAGAGCCAACCACTTGTTATTCCCAGCGGGGCCACATTACAGCTGTGTCACGGGAAGCCTCCCAGCTGGGAGGACCGCATCAGAGAGCATCAACCCCCATACGCGCGGGGGACAGGCTGGCTTTGGAGGTGACTTTCCACTTGAAACGCTGCTGCCACCGCCTTTGAGCGCAGCGCTGGTTTTGGGGAGGAGGGCGACGGCTGCCCCTGAGCACACACGCTCCATCTATCTCCAGCACAGAGTTAAAGCCGCATGAAAATGAGGGATCAGCTTGTGCCTGGGGCGGTATTAACTGTTTCTCCGTGGTCTGGCTGGCATCAGAGGCTTCGGAGAGCGTGGGTGCTGCCAGAGGGATGTCAGCAGCGTGAGCCCAGTGTTGGCTCCGTGTGGGGTGGGGGGCTTGGAGGGCTGCTGGGAAGGGGGTCCTGCCAGCCAAGCCGGGAAAGCCCAGTTCTGCCCTAGTAGTAGCAATTTGCTCTTAAATGTGTCAAAGTGCCTGATCTTTCACTATTTTCAGTAAGTGATTAATTAAGCTGGGCTCAATTTTGTCCAGCCATAGTAACCTTCACCCTCAAAAAAAAAGAAAAAAAAAAAATCTGCTGTGTAGCCAAAGTCAGTTATAAATATTTCTCTTTTTCAGCTGACTAACATAAACGCTTGATTAGCAGAGGGCTGCTCCCCTCCAATGCGAGTAAAAGCACTGAGTCTCAGAGGATACACTTCTACCATCGTCTCTGCACTCAGTAACAAAAATGCTGTATTTTTATATTTCTTTTGCTTTCTTTCCAACCTCAGGAACCTACTGGCATCGATTATCCTCCCATGGACTCAGCAGGCACCATCACCACCATAGTGGGGCCCAGCGCTTTCAGCATCCCCCTCCCAATAAGGCAGAAGCTGTGCAGCAGCCTGGACGCGCCCCAGACGAGGGGCCACGACTGGCGGATGCTGGCCCACAAGCTGCAACTGGACAGGTGAGCGGGGCTGCCTACGTCTGGTCGGGAGGCAAAGGTCCCCGGGAGGGATGTGCAAAAGGGTCCCGGTGAAGATGATTGACAGCAGATGTGTCTACAGACTGGTCAGTCTGACCGCACAGGAGATGCGCACCTTGACAATGGGAATGGGCTGAAATCATATAAATTCAGGTAGCCTTCATGCAGCTCAAAAAACGAGTTTGCTTTTGGCTTGTTGCAGGTACCTAAATTATTTTGCTACAAAATCGAGTCCTACCGGGGTGATCCTGGATCTCTGGGAAGCCCAGAATTTCCCTGACGGCAACCTGAGCATGCTGGCGGCAGTTCTTGAAGAAATGGGAAGACACGAAACCGTTGTTTCTTTGGCAGCAGAAGGAAATTACTGATGCAGCCTTGGTGTGAACAGGAAGGACAGACGCAGGGAGCGGTAATGCCCTGTTATTACAAAAGAGAATTGAAATGAAAACCCAGACCAATGAGTTACGCAAGAGACATTTTAGAGAAGCAAGCAAGCAAACAAACAAACAAACAAAAAAAACCAGCCCTGACCTTCACACGTGCTCTCCTTGTACATTATCACAGGATCTAAAAGAAATCATGCAAAGTTGTACCTTGAAAATATAAATCAACCTAATGTTCCTCTCGGCTTGGCTGTACACTGCTTGGTACAGGATTTTACAGTTTCCTAGGAAACGCTTTTTATTGCTATCCAGATATATGGATAAACTTTCTTAACAATCCCAGTTTCTATGGATGTTGTTTACATCAAATTCTGGACAGGGGTAAGGAGACTGTCCATGGCTCTTTATATTTTTTGTTTAAAGCCATTCTAGACAAGGCTATGGACAGTTGGTTGTGGCTATTTCAGCTTATTGGTTTCTGGTGAATTCAGATTTTGGCTACAATTCTGCATATCGATTGTCTCACAATGATCCTCCTGTCATTGTTCTGTTTCCTAGACCTACTTGTAAAAAAAACAAAACCAAGAAAATCAGAGTTTAAGAGGTGTGCATCTGGAAAGCAGGTACTCTGGGTGCTAAGCAGGAACACATGTAACATCCCCTTCCTTCCCCAAGGCAGTCCCACTGAGCCTGTGTGGGGAATAGCTGTAGGACAGTGGGGAACGTAGGATCGGAGTTAATTTTCAATTCACAATGTAACACCCCCGTTTCCACCCCTTTGCAATATGAGGGGGCCGGATATGCAATTCAGAGTGGTTAGGGGGAAAAAAAAAACCCAGAAAAAGATAAAAAAGAGAAGTTGCTATGGTAATTATTTACTAATTAGTATCTAGTGCAAGGATTATAATGATTATTATTATTATTATTATTACCATTATTACTTTATTTCTAATTTTGTCAGCAGCAGAATGAATCATTCCTGTTTTTATGGAACCTGTTGTCCCCTTCCTGAAGGTCTTCTAAGACACATCCCTCTACATGCTGTCTGTCCTTCCCTTCTCCAGCCATCGTACTCCTCCTCCAAAGTCCTCTGCTAGCCCACAAGGGTTGCTCACCTCGTGTTAGCATCGCTGTGCTTCATGCCCAGTGCAGAGGTGGTATAAACTGGTGACACTCCGCTGAAGTCACTGATCTGCACCCGCAAAGGATCCAACCCAGCACCCCTCCCTGGGATGTTTTGCACCACCTTGGTGCCTCCAGGTTGCTCCAAGAAGCAATCCTGTCCCGAGGTGGCTGTGAACCAGTGATGGCCTCCCAGTCCAAATACACGTCGCCCGCTGGTTCAGGAGCACGGGTGCAAGCATGTGGAGGCACTGACGTTGACCACCTGATTTGTGTGTCCAAGGTGGGCTTCCACCGAAGGTCTTGCTTTGCTTTGAAGCAGTCTGAGAGCCAGCAGCTCCCGTTAGCTTCCCACGAAGCCGCAGGTACTCACTCTTACCAAAACCCACCTCCTCCCATAATGTTTGCGATGGTCAGGCTACTGGGAGTCATCTTCTGGGTCATTTCTGGGTGAGATGCACTCGGCGGATCTCTGCTGCTCTTCCCGAGCTTGCTGCAGCCAGGGAAGCCTCTGCTGCATGGGCCCGCGTAGGGCAGTGGAGTGCTGAAGTTGAAATCCCGTGTACCGCAGTTTGCTGCCTGCGCTGCGCTCCCTCCGCCACCTGGGCAGGGCGGAGCAGGTCCTCACTGCCTGACCGGTGGCCACGTCCCTCTTGGCCACCACAAACAGGTGAAGTGGAAACTTGGCAAAAGAAGCGAACTCTTGATTTTTTAGTTGTCACTGCAAACATATTTTATTTTCTGCTCAGTGAAAAGACTGACTCTTTGGTACATGGCAGCGCATAGGATCACAGTAGTTTTACTGCCAGGCTTGTCTGGCCTCTCGTTCTGGTGCAAAGAAGGCTTTCTTTCCCAGCCCATCTGCTCCAGGTTTCCAGCCAGGCCCTGGTTATTGCTGTTGTGCACACACGCATGCCCCTCTCCACGCACGTATTCCCGCTTCATCTCCTTCCCGAGACTGGAGTCGTTTTGTTTTCTTTTGTGTTTTTGGTTTTGCTTTTCCCCAAGGCTTTCCAGATTGCGCCTTTAAAGGTAACTTTGCAAATGTCATTGGTCAAAATGAAAGGAAAATTTCATCTGACCATTTTCCCATTTGACATTTCCATAGGCTTGGGACTTTTTGGTTTTAATTTCTCAGCTCCCTGACACCAGCAGGGTTTTGATTGACCACTGGGCAGTGATCACAAAGCACTCCCTTCCTCGTAAGAGATAACCCGGCAGTTTGCAAACCAGCACTTCAGTCAAAACCGGAGGCCAGAGGACATACATTTTAACTTTCAACATCTGTCTGCGTTTTGCCTGCGTAAACCCCACCTTCTCTGAATGTGGAGATGCCAATGGCATCCTTTCCACAACCAACCATCTTCTTTTTCACCTTGGGCATCTGATGCAGCCCATTGCAATGCTAATGGAAATCTTGCTTTCAGCTTCAGGAGGCTTCGACTGGGACTTCCAGCCCTGCCTTTTCCCTATATTTTTTACTCACCTTGGAGCTCTAAAATGGCTCTTAAAAGACAGGTCTCAGCTTTTCTCCCTCCTGTGCCATCTGGTATAACCAGTTGTACTTAGTTCGTGTTTCTTCCCCCTTCCCGCGCGACTCCTCTTCCAAGGCAGGTGCATGAGCTGAACTGTCCTTTGGCCCCTTCCCCTCTTCGGCTCAGTCTTTGTTAGTTGGTGCCCAGGCTCACTGGTGCTCCCGCCTCTCGGCTTTTGCTAGGTGGGCAGCGTGTGCACACTTCTCACCGGGGCCTTGCCAGAAAGTGTCTCATAGTTATCAGTATCGCTACGAGTTGATGCTCCTTTTGCTAGCTTTTTGACCCCCCGATGCCTCCTTCAAGAAAAACAGATGAGCAACTTTCTTAAAATATTCTGTCGCATTTTACTTTTACAGCGTCACTGTAAGGGGGATTTATTGAGAGGAAAAGGCATGCTCTGGTTAAGAGAAGCATCCACAGAGGTGGATGGTGGTCAAGAACATCACTAGGGCATCAGCATCACCATCGTTAGGAGGTGGAGCTGCTCTTCTTCCATCCTGACTGCTCAGAAACCTGCCCTCGCCCACTGCGATCACAGGCTGGATGGTTTCTCCGTCCCCTGCTCCATCAGCTTTCGCAGGGTCCCACCGTGCAAGCTGCCCCAGCCCTGGCAGGGCAGGGAGAAGGTGCCAGGGACGTTTCCTCTGCAGAGCCACACCTCATCCCAGCAGCTCTCCGCTCGTGTTTTGCCACCGCTGCTCACAGCAGTTCCCACCTCACTTGACACTCCCCCTGCATTGGTTTTGCTCACAGTTTTTTCTTTTTTCTGGGGGTACCGTGCTGGCAGGGCACACGGCTGGGGAGAGGGCTCTGGGCCAGGCTGGTGGTGCACACTCCTCAGAATCCACATCCTGCAGCCCCAAGGAGGGAGGGTGGGAAACAAGGGTGGCCAGATCCGCTCGGGATATTATTTTTGATGGGAGAAAATCCAGCAGCGGTCCCTCCGCCTGGATTGCGTGGACACAGTGCCATCTCGTGGGGCTGAGCCCTGGCTCCAACACGCCGCTGCGGCGAGCAACATCGCTCGGGAAAAGGCAGCTCTTGGAAAATGGCAAATAAGTTTGGCAGACAGAACCGAGTCTTAAGAGTTGTTGTAACATTTTATGTCAGGTAAGCACATCTACTTTAACAAAAAAACGGCTGCAGGCTTCTTATCCTCCAGTTATTACTACTTTTTTAAATGCTTATCCTTTTAGTTGTTCATCTTCGGCTATGGGCTGTAGCAGTTTCGCTGCTCTTCACACCATCTCTTCATTACATGTTGATTGCTAGTGCTATAAATAATA
>NW_009208594.1:0-11882 GCF_000690835.1 Fulmarus glacialis
CGCGTCTGGAGGCGGCGGATGGAAGGCCGGGCCCGGGCCACGAGGATTTCAGGCCTAGGATTGTTCCATACTACAGGGACCCCAACAAGCCTTACAAGAAAGTGCTCAGGTAAAATCCGCTCTTTTGGCCAGGCTTTCCTTCAAGGAAGATAATCACGTGGATGGTATTTGGGGTTCTAAATCCTCCAGTGAGTTAACAGGTTCAAGGTGGAATATGCTGTTTGAAATACCTTATGTAGTAACAGCACGGTGCAGCGAGGCAATGGCTAAGATCGTTACCTTAAAGGTAACAAAGGGGTGCAAGAGAAGTGTTTAAGAAGTTAATTTAAAAAAAAAAAAAAAAGCAACAGAAACGCCCAAGAAGGTTGAGAATATTTCTTCTTTTATTACTCATGTCTAATAGAACATGTTAAATTATTCTTCAAAACTTTTTTAACCAGTCTATCCACTGGGAAAATTTTGAGCAATTAATAATAAAGTATATAACTTGCAAGTGGTTAGCTCTGTATTTTTTGTTACTTACACTAGCACAGTTTCCTAGCTCGGATAAAGGATGTGAGGTTGTAGTTTCCTTGAAAGAAGCAAGTGTTTTTACAAAATGGGATTTTTGCTAGTGAGTCTTCTCTTAAAGCTCTACTTTTAGGCTTAACCATTGGTAGACTCCAGCAGACAAAGACTTATCCCAAGATATCGTAATCGTTTGATTTTTGTCATCCAGCTGTTTGTCATGTAGATATGTCCTTCCTTTACAGAACTCGCTACATCCAGACAGAATTGGGATTCCATGAAAGACTGTTTGTGGCTGTGCTGACCTCCAAGGCTACCCTGAATACACTGGCAGTGGCAGTGAACAAGACAGTAGCCCATCACTTCCCACGCCTGCTGTACTTTACAGGGTTGCGCAATGCCAAGGTGCCTCATGGCATGGTGCTGGTGGCCCATGGGGATGAGCGTCCCATTTGGCTCATGTATGAGACCATGCACTATATCCATCAGCATTTTGGTTCTGACTATGACTGGTTCTACATCATGCAGGATGACACCTATGCCCAGGCTGAACAGGTCAAGGCTCTGGTGACTCACCTAAGTATTAACCAAGATGTCTACCTGGGACGAGCGGAGGAGTTTATTGGGGGAGATGAGCAGGCCCGCTATTGTCATGGTGGCTTTGGCTACCTCATGTCCCGCAGCCTGCTGCTTAAGCTCCATCCGCACCTGGACAGCTGTCGCAATGAGATCCTTAGCGTGCGGCCAGATGAGTGGCTGGGACGTTGCATCATCGATTTCCTTGGCATCACTTGTGTTTCCCAGCTCCAGGTACTACCTCCCTTCTCAGGGTTTTGTGTTAGCTAAGCCTGACAAAACCGATGCTCTTACTAGTTCCCTGGTGCATAACACAGGGGCTTTTCTGTGAACCTCTGCTGTGAGTTACAGAGGAGGAAAGGGCTGTGTGGTGTGGCAGCATTGGGGAGAGGCCCATAATCAAAGCTGAGATGTTGGGGATGAGAGCACATACAGTATTTAATTTTCAGCCTGCTAGCAGATGCTGATCCACAGGTTTTTGGAGGTCGGATAAAGAGCACATTGGTACCGAGAAGCAAGCGGGCATGTACTATCGGGGGTAGGGGGGTGGGGACAACTCTTATATTTTCATCTCTGGGTACGGCAGTCAGCATGGAAAGAGGGGCAAATGCATGTCTGGGGTGAGGGAAGGCTTCTCTGTGAATTTGAGTTCCATGACAGTCGTTCTGGCTCTTGTCCATTTCAGGGCCAGCATTATCACACCTATGAATTGACCAAAAATACTGAGCCAGACAAGGAGGAAGAAGAGGAGTTCCAAGCAGCTCTTGCTGTGTACCCTGTTTCCGATATGACCCTGATGTACCGGCTGCACAAGCACTTCAGTAGGATCCAGCTGGACAGAGCCTACCAGGAGATCCAGGACCTCCAGGTACGTGGTGAGGGATATCTGCAAAAACTCCTCAACCAAACAGGTTTCCTTTTCTTTCAACACAGTGAAGGAAGATTATTGCTTCTGTTTGTAGGTGACCGTCAGCCAGACACAGGATATAGTCCTGCGTCTCAGAAATAGCACTTCTGACACCATGTTATCCAAAACTGCTGGTGTGATACTGCCAAGATACAATTCTAGGTGGTGAGGCAGGCCTGGGTGGGAGATGGAGCGGATCTCTTTGAGAAAGCGGTAGGGATCAGTACACGTTCTCTCTTTGCACAGATGCAGATGAGGAACCTGACGTCATTGACCCCTGCAGGTGAGGCAGGCTTGACATGGCCTGTGGGCATTAATGCCCCGTTTCTTCCAAAGTCACGTTTTGAGGTAATCAGCTGGGACTACTTCACTGAGCAGCACCTCTTCTCCTGTCCTGATGGCTCCCCCAAGTGTGAGCTCTCTGGAGCCAGCAAAGCAGATGTCAGTGAAATCATTGAGTCGGCACTTGAGCAACTTAACAGTCGCTACCAGCCTCTGCTCCGCTTCAGCAAGCGGCAGTTGCTGAATGGCTATCGGCGTTTTGACCCCACACGGGGCATGGAATATACACTGGACCTACTGCTGGAGGCAGTGACCCAAAAGGGCCACAGTCATGTTCTGGCAAAACGAGTGAGCTTGGTGCGGCCCTTAAGTAAGGTGGAAATTATTCCCATGCCATATGTGACAGAGGCCACACGGGTGCAACTGGTGCTTCCCTTGACAGTGCAGGATCTGGATTTTGTGGCAAACTTCCTGGATATGTTTGCTATGAACACACTGGACACACATGATAATGCCTTGCTGACTTTGCTTTTCATCTATCATCCCTATGATGCCCAGCGAGTCAGTCAGATAGATGTTTTTGCTGGAGTCAAAGCCATGGTAGGAGAGCTGGAGAAACGCTATGCAGAAGTTAAAATCCCCTGGATTAGTGTTAAAACTGAGGTGCCGTCCCAAGTGAAACTCATGGATATAGTCTCAAAGAAGCACCCTGTGGATACACTGTTCTTCTTGGCCAGTGTCTGGACAGAAATCAACATGGAGTTCCTGAGCCGCTGCCGCATGAATACTATCAGCAATTGGCAGGTCTTTTTCCCAGTGCATTTCCAAGAGTTCAACCCTGCGTTGGTGTACCGTGGTGAGCAGACTGCTTCCTCCAGCACTGACTTCCTGAGGGATGGGCATTTTGACAGACATTCCTTTGCTGAGGCCTGCTTTTATAACTCTGACTATATGACAGCACGTACCAAGCTAGCAGCTGATATCCTAGACCGAGATGAGGTGCTGGAGAGCATGGAGGTGTTTGATGTCTTCCTCCACTATTCTGGTCTGCACCTATTTAGGGCTGTGGAGCCAGGGTTAGTGCAGAAATATGCACTGAGGAGCTGCAATCCCCGGCTTAGTGAGGAGTTATACCACCGCTGTGTGCTTAGTAACTTGGAAGGACTCGCATCCCGCTCGCATTTAGCCATGGCCCTCTTCGAGCAGGAACAGGCCAACAGCACTTGAGAGACTAGAAACATCAAGAGCTTCTCAGCACCTTAACACTTGGCACTTTTCCATCCCCTTCCCAGCCTTGCCATGGGTGAAGGGCATGTGAGGTCAAGGGAGGAGGAAGACTTTCCCAGCCCTGCTCTGAGGCACAAGCATGGGCTATGGAGTGAGGCTGTTTCTGTAGGGGTTTTGTGGGTTTTTTTAAATAAATAAAAGTTTCTTTCCAGGCAGACTCATGTGGTTACTTGTAAACTTTATAGCGTGTGGAACGAGGGATGTAAAACAAGCTGTAGAGTCGACCTTTAAGCCACGCGATTCTGCTGAGCAGTGCAGAGAGAGTGAATATGAGCTATGTACTGGAACAAAGTTACCTCGACTATGCTACTCTCAGTGCTGTTGTTGCACCCTCTTGTGTGTTTGTGTCTTCGTGCATTCATTTTTCAAGGGGGCATAAACACAGCCTGTCTAGTTTGTTGCTGGACAAAGCTATTCAGTGCACTTTCACTTTGCTATGTTTGGCTTCTCCACAATTGCAGAACATTCATTTTGTTGTGTAATCTGGGAACCAAGCTTGCTTCCGTTGGGCCGAGCACTGCGGTATGACACAGCGTTGCTGTGTGCCCTAGAGAGGAACCAGGAGCTGTCTGAAGGATACCCAACAGCTACCTTTCAGTTCTGCAGATTGAGCAAAGTATTATCCCTGAAAATAAGGTATGTCTCTTCCTATCAGAGATGAGCAGATGGCATGGCTAGCAGATTTAACAGTTCAGCTTCAATTTGATTACCTGGTAAGTCCTGCACCTATTAAAGTGGTAAGCCTGTGCAACTGTTCCAAGGGACAGAAAATTTCTTAGCTATACCATAGTTTTTGATTGTGCTCCTGGCTCTACACAACAGTTTTAGGACCTGGTTTCCATCAGGTATATCCACCTGCTTGCCACATGCATCTTAGTGGAAGCAGGCAACTGTTTGCTTATTCTCAAGGGATGTTATTCTCAACTGATATCCATGTTTTCATTAATGTAATATATTAAATGGATGAAAAGCTCTCTTTTAATGACCAGGTATGGGTTTTCAGTGTGCTCTTACGGGAACAGGTTTTTGGCCAAATGTCACTCATTATATTTGATTATTTGAGGCAAAAAATGTTGGTTAAAGTTTGCAGATAACAAAGGTTAACCAGGTGGGAGAAAATGAGGACAAGTCTCTTACACAGAATGATTTAGGTATAAGATGTACTTATACCTAAGACAGGTAACTGCAAAATCACTTATCTAGAAATTAAACAGGTTATGTTTTAGATTTCCCTATTCTGTATCACAGAGAAGGGACCTCTGGAGTTCATCTGGTTCAATCCCACCCCTGCAGAAAGGGTCAGCCAGAGCAGGCTGCTGAGGACTGTGTCCAGTTGCATTTTAAATATCTCCAGGGATGGAGACTCCACAATATCTCCCAACAATCTGTTCCAGTGTGTAATAACTTCTACAGTTAAAAAGTTCTTTCTCATGCTTAAGTGGAATTTCTTGCATTTCAGTTTGTGCCCGTTGCCTCTTGTCATGTCACTGGATACCACTGAGAAGCATCTGTTTCTGTCTTCCTTATACTCTCCCATCAATGACTTACATACACGGACAAGAGCCACGCTGAGCCTGTTCTTCTCCAGGCTGAACAGTCCCAGCTCTCACAGCCTCACCTGTTATAACAGACACTCTAATTACTTAACCAGCTTCACAGCCCATTGCTGGACTCGCTCCAGTATGTCCATGTCTGTCTTGTACTGGGGAGCCCAGAACTGGACACAGCACTCCAGATGTGTCTCACCAATGCTGAGTAGAGGAGATGGATCACTGCCCTTGACCTGCTGGCAACACTCCTAATGCAGCTCAGGATGCTGTTGGCCTTCCTTGCTCCAAGGGAACACTGCTGGCTTATACTTAAATTGTTATCCAGCAGGACCCCACCAATCTTTTTACTGGAAAGCTTTCAGCTTTCCAGCCAGTATCCTAGAAATCAAAGGCCAAAGCCCTGACCTGAACTTGCGAATTTCAGTGTGATGAGCTGTAAGTATACAGAAGTATTCGAAGTCTGGAACATTGCTTCAAATGGGATAGAAATCTTAGATTTGTTTATTTAAAAAGTAAGAGATGTCTTGATTACATTTACATGGGAAGAAGTCAGATCTCTGCTGAATGTCTTCCTGGGATGCACATTTGTTGCTAAGCAAACCTTCAAAGAGTGAGAACAAGAGAAGCTAACTGGGAACCTTTTTCTTGTTATGAGTGGTTATTTTGCATGAGGAGGTGCTGATCCATTATGATCCTAGTAGGAAAGACACTCAGACTGTGTAAGGTATCATTTAAAATATGATGTATTAGAGCTAACACTGTAAGATAGAATAGTCTAGATAATCTTACATCCTTTAGATGTGGGGACCCCAAGTGGTATAGCATTGAATGGGCCTCTGATCTACACACAGCATGCCACGCAGACCCCATCTGTAGAGTAGATTCTCCCATTTTGGCCATTAGAGCTATTATAGGATTACAAGAAAACAATTCTATGCATCATTTCTACTGTCAGACAGAAAGGATGTTTGCATGAGAATTTCTTGCCTCGCTTTTAGACAAAGGCAAGGCCACACAGGTGACATAATCGCCAGTATGGACTGGGAGCTGCCTGCAGGCTCTCTGTTACCACGAGCTGGCTGAGGTTTCCTGCAGGCAAGGGATTTGTGCAGCAAACACAGGCCTGAATGCCACACGGTGCAGCAGCACAGCACAGCACAGGCCTGTGCACACCCAGGATAACAGTTATGTGGGTCATCGACTCCTTGATGTACAGTGACTGTCTTCCAGGTAGGATCGCTACAACAGCAAAGATGGACGGTGTAAGAACCCCTGCTGCTGCATGCCTTGGTGATGGTGTGTTTGTCGTCTTGAAGACAAAAGAGATTCTGATGCATCTCATGGTGCCAGAGAGGATGCATAGCCTGTAAACGCAAGTTTCAATATGGTGTAATATCCAAGGAGAATTCACATGTGGAAGGACTGGCAATGGGCATTGGATGCTGTAGACGACTACATAAGCAAAGCAAGCAGTCTGATACGATGCATGGGGGTAAAACAGGTGTCATGCAACCAAGTTGAAACAATACACATTGAAAAAGATGCAGTAAGTTAACTGTGAGGAAAACTCTCTCTGTGGTCATGAAACTGAAAGCTGTAGGGGACGTAGCAGTTGGGGATATCTGTAATGTAAAACAAGCTGCTATAGAGAAGGTTTTAAAATGACATAGGGCAAGCTAGAATTATTAGTGAGTCCTCATTAGAGAAGAAAGAGAATCATGGGAAACAGGATAGTGAGATTTGATGGGCTGTCATTTAAACAAAACAAAGATGTAAACCAAAAAATTGGAATGGATTATTGTTTGGTAAGTCACTGCCTATGTCAGTGCGTGTAAGACAATGCAATAGTACACGGAACTAGAAACTCTTAAGAGCATCTAGTATCTTGGGAGAAAACTGAGGGAAGCTGGAAGCTGATTTTTTTTTTAAATCCAGCTATGTGGGAAAGGCAAGGCAGGAAATACTGCCAGCAAACTGCTTAGTCCATAAACTGAAGATTCTGGTTTACTGTTCAAAACTCTGCATTCCAAGGTGAGATTAGGCTATATGAAAGCAACAACTTGTGTCTTACAGGCAGACAGGTTAACTTTCACAGTTATGCTCTAGCTGGAATAGCCTGGGGATAGTAAACTAAAAATGCAATAAGCAAATACTGTAAAGAGGAAAGAAAAAAATCAAATTAAATGTTGAACGAATTGATCCAGTGTTACACCAGATAACAAGAATGTTAATCATTGTCGTGGTTTAACCCCAGATGGCCACTGAGCACCACGCAGCCGCTTGCTCACTCCCCCCAGGTGGGATGGGGGAGAGAATCAGAAGAGTAAAAGTGAGAAAACTCGTGGGTTGAGATACAGACAGTTTAATAGGGAAAGCAAAAACCGCGCGCGCAAGCAAAGCAAAACAAGGAATTCATTCACTACTTCCCATGGGCAGGCAGGTGTTCAGCCGTCTCCAGGAAAGCAGGGCTCCATCACGCGTAGCGGTTACTTGGGAAGACAAACGCCATCACTCCGAATGTCTCCCCCTCCTTCTTCTTCGCCCAGCCTTATATGCTGAGCATGACGTCATATATGCATGGAATAGCCCACTGGCCAGCTGGGCCAGCCATCCCGGCCACGCTCCCTCCCAGCCCCCCGCGCACCTGGCAGGGCACAGGAAGATGAAAAGTCCTTGACTAGCGTGAACATTACTTAGGAACAACTAAAACATCAGTGTGTTATCAACACTATTCTCGTACTACATCCAAAACACAGCACTATACCAGTTAATAGGAAGAAAATCAACTCCATCCCAGCCAAAACCAGGACATCATTCTTTACAGATACCTAACATTAGACTATAAGCAATTGAAACCAGAAATGCTAACTGATAAGAAATTTGGTGTAGCTGCCACTCCTGTATAACTAATACTAGTCAAGGTTGTTGTACAGCGGGTAAGACTTGGCAAACGACTTAAGCCTTTGAAGTTACATGTTGAGTTAAAGATGATCAGACAGCCATTACAGATCTGAAAATCCATTCGATTTAATCCAATGCTTTAACTATTAAACAGAAAGTTATATAGCAGCAAACAAATAATGTGAGTTAAGAACTGGTTGGCATATCAAATAAGAGCCAATTGTTGCATTTGGGCACTTCTACTTAGGTCCTAGGGGGACAGTTCTCCAGCCAGTGTTGTTTGACACTTAATTGATGATTTGGAAGCAAATGTAAGATCTCTGCTGATAAAATCTGCAGATGATGTAAAAAATGAGTACTGCAAAAAACAGTCATAAAGATAGGATAACAATGGAGAAGAGTGTGTAGCAGAGTAAGGCTATTCAAACAGATTTTGTCCTAAAGCAATCAAGTGCGAACTTATGTGCTTGGGGAAAATAAAGGCGTGTCACTCCTCCAAAGAGGACTGTACCAAAGATAAAAAAAGGTAAACCTGGAAAGAAATTGACTGTATTAATGTGCAAGCAGATTAATTTGACCAGGACCCACTATTTTAGACACTAAAATGCAGGGCTATCCCAGCCCTGTAAAGTTTACAATTTAAGATTAAGACATGATATAACAGATCTATACAGGTAGACAATCTGGGGGAAACAGATGCTGTGGATGTGAGACAACAATAAGGCCCCTCGTGGCATAGCCCTTTTTTCTATGGCTTGAAGGGAACAGAGAGAAAAAAAAAAGAATGCACAGGAGGTTCACAAAATTTGTCTGAAGATTGGAGAAAATATTTTACAACGGGAGATGCAGAACTCCTGTAGTGATAAGACAAGGGGTAATGGCTTTAAACTGGTTTCAATGGTTTTAAACTAAAAGAGCGTAGATTCAGGCTATATATATGGAAGACATTTTTTATGATGAGGGTGGTGAAACCCTGGCACAGGTTGCCCGGAGAGGCGGTAGATGGCCCATCCCTGGAAACATTCAAGATCAGGTGGACGGGGCTCTGAGCAACCTGATTAGTTGAAGATCTCCCTCCCCATGGCAGGGGGGTTGGACTAGATGACCTTTAGAGGTCCCTTCCAACCCAAACCATTCTATGATTCTATGATTCTATGAACCCTAATTACTTAGAAGTTTGTGAGGTAATCTGATTAGAGTGTGTAGTACATTTACTGAGTAAAAATGCTGGATACTAAAGAGGTTTTTAATTGTCTAGGGGTAACGCACAACAACAGCAACACCAAAACTAACAGCTTTAAACTGCAATAGATAATTCCAACTGAAAATAGGCATATGCTTTTAGTGATGAAAGTATTAACTAGTGAAATTACAGAGTGGTAGCTTTTCCGGTATGTTATAATTTACTTGGTTTGTGTAACAGAGATCATTGGAAGCCCGTGTGAAATTACTTGTCATATGTAAGTGGGCAGAATTAATGGTCCTTCATGGCCTTAAATTTCGTGACTGTGAATATATAGTGGATGAAACTTGCAAAAGAGAAATCCATCAAAGGCTATTAAACACAAAGCCAACACCTCTGTCACAGTAAGTCTCTGAATCAGAAATCACTATGAGCTAGGAGAGCATTCAGGGAGGTAGCACTGTACGTCTACCCTATTTTTATGATCTTTTCTAGGCATTCAGTGGGCCACTGTCAGGAACAGGGTAAACGAGTCAGGTGTTCGTATGATTTGACTCTGTACCACCGTTTTTCTGTCATTATCTGCAAAAAAGGACTAGATCTTTTTCAAGGACACACTTCAGTTCAGCCAGAAATTATAAACTGTGCAAGGATCGTGATACAGAATTCATGGACTACAATGGGGTCGTGGGTTGGCCAGGAAGACAAATTACCATGATTGTCACCTTTGACCTTGTAAAACTGAGAAAATGCATACCTTCATTAGGTGTCTGTTGTGCCTCCGACTGTGCCTACCATGCTCCAGGTGCGTGTACTTTTGTGTGTACTTCACTTACTTTGGGCTCCATGTCCTTGGTTATTTTTCTTCTTTGTCTTCCATTGTGGTATGGGTAACTTGCTCCATTGGATGCCCTAGACAAGCTTACTTATCCTGTTGAAATAGTTTTTGCTGATCCCAGAGAAAAAGGTTCAGTATCTGTTACAAACACAGGAAGCTTTTGTCCCAGCTGCATTTTTTACTCCAAGAAACAGCTGAAAACAGGCTTCCCATCATCTCACCTATGAAGGAGGTGCCACTCTATCCCTAACTAAAAGGTACACTTTTTTCTTTTAAATAAAAATACAGATGTTGTGAACTCAGATATTGTATCTGATCATGGTGTCCATCAATCTTCTTCAAGACTGCAATATAAATGGTGTGACTCTCCCACGCGAGGGGGATGTGCAGCCTACCTCATCTGGGCAACCTGCACGGGTGGTTTCGCCCTCTCCTCCCTCGGCAGTGCTAAGCAGTTCAGTTGTGTCTCTGCAGTCCCTGGGGTGGCTGCACTTACCTCAGTCACCCTTGACAGGAATTTTCTCACTCAAAAGTGGTTCACAGCCAATTGCTAACACTCCGGAGAGTGCAAGCCAATCACTTGCAGATGGTCTAGGCCGTTCCACAGAGAAGTTCTGGAGTTGGTGCTGGTCAGATCAGATGACCAGATGCAGAGGATGATACAATCTCATCAACAGGTGCACATTTCCCCAGCAAAAGCAAGGTATTCTTGCTCAGCAGACTCCTCCATTCTTAACTCCAGCATGAAGACTTCTTTTCTGAGGAACTTGCTCTCTTCTATTTGGCCTTACGCATTACCTCATCACACATCCATCATGAAACACACTTTACAGTACTGCAAAACATGTGCAGGCTGCTAGCTTAGTCTCCTGCCAGGAGTCCTAGCCTGAAGCACTACACAAGATGCTTTCTTGCAATGCTGTCGCAGGGCTCGCCCCTCATGAGTCATGTACCTTCGCCAAGATAGTCTCCCTCTCTTGCGTTCCTCTTTCAGATTGTCTTTCCTGGAGGTACCCAGCACCTACATTACCTCCTCAACACGCACACTAAACCATTTCTTCTAGGATGCTCAAAGGTGGCAGTTTCCGGATTACAGGTAACAGAAAAACTCATTTTCCATTTACAAGAGTGTTTTTCTAGTGCAAATAGCTGTAGCAAAAAGCTTGAAAATGTGAGACACATGAAGAATGCAAACTGAAAAAGCTAAAGGCACATAAATATATAGTCCCCATTTAAAAATACCCAGTGAGACATAAATCCACCTCATAATCTTTACAAGATTTTCCTTCAGCTTTTAGACTTACACCCTTTTTGAACACTTGGGAGTTGGCAGAATTGCTTGGCTTCTGCTCTGATACTCCTTTTAAACTGAGTTGTTTCCTTTAACCCCTTTATCACAGCTCCTTGGAACATCACTCAAAATTATTCACTTTCAGTGCTCACCCTATACACACTCCCCTCCTCATCCCTCATTGTCTGCAGTGCTTCTTTAACTTAAGTCAGACTCTCTTCAGTGCTTCTTCAAATCATTCTTCGAAAGTGTACTTCATAAATGTCTTCCACTGGCTATTCACAACGTAATTTTCCTTTTCCCGTTACAATTGGCACGGTATAACAGATGCACCGTCCACCAAACCTAGTATCCTCATCCTCCCAGGAGTTTCCAGCTCCTTGAGAGAAAGGTGTGCAAAGAAGCATGCAAACAAAGGGCAGCAACGCTCGGTACAGGCCAGTTTTGAATTTGAAGTATCATACATGCCTCAACGCTCCCCCCCACGTGCACTCCCGGTACACGGGTTGCTGTTCACATCAGCACCGAAATTCTCACCGACTCCCGGCCAAGCCTCGCCC
>NW_009208595.1:0-789 GCF_000690835.1 Fulmarus glacialis
AAAGGGTGCAGATCTGTATAAACATCAGGCATACCTTTTTTTGTAAAATGTGCGATACTTGGTTCCCTGTACCCTTTTGTTTATAAATATATTTTTATATGTATATTAAAAAATGGGAAAGTTCTTCCTTTTTTCTGTACTACCTGGGCATTTTAATCCATTCCTGGCAACATCTAATAGATTTGCTGTGTTTTTTTCAGAATACCAAAGGAGGGCACTAACCACAATGAACTAATTTTGTCTTGTATCTTCATTTGGTGCAGCTGTTAGACAGTGTATCTGTACCTTGGTATCGGTATCTTTACAATGTTCCCGTAACATAGAACAATGTTTGCTCTCTGTACAATGGGGATAACAACATAAGATACATGATTTGCTTTCAGGCTATGCAAGCAGCTCCTGGCAGAGAGGTCCAGTGATTCACAGAGGCTACCTGCCAGACAAGTCCCTTAGCCAGCAAACTGGAAGCCCATGTTTGTCTAACAGTAACAGATGTATTCATGTTTAAGTTGTAATTTTGCGTACATTGAAATATTGAGATTGAATTGCAAACTATAGAACCAAGGACATGATTACCTTCTAATGGAGCAGTATTCACAAAGAATTCACCAAAATACCCAAGTCTCATCACAGTAGGCATTACTACAATGCACCATGGATTTCCTGATCCTAGTCAGAAATTTGTAGAGCACTATAACAATAGTTTTCATGCTGTAAATCAAAGCTGGGATTTTTTTGTGATGCAGTGGCAAAAAGCAAGTATTTTCACATCAACTGGCAAAATTCTAC
>NW_009208596.1:0-47179 GCF_000690835.1 Fulmarus glacialis
TTTTCCACCTAAGTTCTAGAAGAAGAACCCTGCTTGGCCAAGCCAGTAAGCCTGGTAGCTTACTGCTGCTGAGCTAGAATGCCAAAGGCTGGAATGGTACCAACTGAAATAATTTGTTGATTTCTGGGAAACAACATGGATTTATACCAGTTGAAAAGCCAGTCTTAAGAGGTAATGTAAGAGCAGACAGTTGTTCAAACAATTGTTAAGCAGGATGACTTCGTGTTGCTACTTGGATTATTTGTCTCTTTGGGGTTTTATTCTCAACAGAGGCAAGCCACTATAGCTGAAATTGGAAGCTACACTGTGCTGCCAGGATTTTGGCAATCAACAGCAGTAGGTGGCCATGCCTGTGGTTTCTGCAGACTTTTTTTCAGTGACAAAGCTACATATAGCCTTTAAACTGCAGTATTTGGAAGTAACTGTATATCAGCAGGGACTTAATTTTGTGCTGACCTCGGGGCTGACAATTTTTTTTTAAGTGAGCAAAGGAGAGATCTTGAAGATTGATGCTGGTGTTGGAGAGAGATACATAGTGCAGCTACTGAAGTTGTGTAAAGAGATTATTTCTATGACTCTACACATGCAAGAAGATGACCTCTGGTAACTCTTTCTAGTAGCTTTGGTAGCTGTAGCTTTATTAATTTATACAAGAAAAAAGAAGAAATCTATGGAGAAATTCTAGAAAAAGCTTTTTTTATTCAGAAGCCAGTTCTTACACGACAAGAAATTATTCTGCCATCATATCCTTTCCTAACATAAATAAATAAACAATTAAGCCAACCAATCTACCATGGAAATGCCAGGAATTCCTCACAGATGGACTTCTTTTCCCACTTGCAAGTCCAATAATTCTTCAGCTCGTAAAGTTGCTGGGCAGAAAAGAAATGCAAGAGGTCATTTAAATTATTCTCTAGTTCAAAGCAAGATCAGCTGCTCATAAACCATACCTGGAGTGCTTGTTTTACTATTGGAAAGCATTTCCTGATACAGAACTAAAATTTTCTTTCTGCCTTTTCTACCAAGCACTTATTTTATTGACCATGGACATGGGAATAATTTTTCCCTTTGCTGTTACTAAACCAGTATGTTTCAAGACAGTTACTATACTCTCTCTCACAACCCTTTTGGATTCTTTTCCTAAAGGTAAACAACCACAACTTGCTAAACTTTGAGGGAAACATGGTAAGGGTTTCCAGAAGAAAAGGTTCAAGTGTTTGCAGGATCAAGGCTTATAGCTTTTTTTTTTTCTTTTAAATAAATGATTTTGATTTTAAAATAATAAGCAGAACATGTTAGGGTTGTTTGTTCTTAATGTTTTCGTTCTCTAAGTTTTGTGCATCCAGGTGAAAGCAAAGAACAACTATAAAGCAGAGAAGGCTGGCAATTTAGAAGACTGCAGTATACGCAAGTCCTATTCTTCTGAGCGTAATAATAGATAGCCTAAATGGCCACAAGGTGGTAATAGTGCTCTACATGAAAAAGCTCAAGCGTGTTTAACAGAACAGGTTTAAGTCAATACAAACGTCTGATTTACCTAGAATTGTAATTACAAAGAACAGTAGTGCCTTTAGAAACGAGGAAGTGAAAACAACTAATGAAACACTGTGTGCTGGCTAACAGAGAAAAATGCAGTGGCTAAGTGATACACACCTACTGTAAATTGTCATGAAAAAAATGTTCTTGTATTAGCATGACAAAAATTAACAACATAATTGAAGTAAAGTCAGGTAATAAAACTCACAAGAGTCTTGTGCAGTGGTTGTCTGGATGCTTTACCAATGTTTTAGTGAGAAATAACGGGGAACGAACACTCCTAAGTTTTACACTATGAATAGGGAAGGTTACAGTATAGTGCCCTCTTTGGAAAACAATCTTGTCAAGAAGTAATAGGGCAGCTTCTGAAGTATATCTTTCTGTTAGCGCAAATCTCACGTTGCAAATAAGCTTTCTTGTAAATCTGCCATCAAGTGACTACAAGAGAATATTTCCTTTATTTTAGTTAATTGAGGGAGCTATAATATCTTGCTAGTCAGAGCACCAGCTTAAATACAGAAGAAGAAACTACATAGAGAAAATAAAAACTATTCCTTTTCCGAATTTGAAAAGTGTCACCCTAAGTGACTGTGATCATTATTAATGTTGAGACGGTTGCAACAGCCTGGAGTTGTAAATGCCAATATCACTTTGAAGGTAATTGCCATTTAGAGGTTGGCTCCTTTGAAAGGTCAGTGTAAAATCTTACATGTGGAGCTTTGGGGGGTCACTGTCACAGATCCTACGAGGGAAAAATAACTGCTCAGGGATATACAACTCCCAAGACTGTGCTGAAGCGAAATTTCAACAGAGAAATTCCAACACTGAAAATGTATTTGTATTTCATTAAAAAAAAAATGGCAGAGAGCAGTCACAACCCTCCAAAGTGATCAGTGAGCATTGCCTGGGAAGGAAAGTGAAAACATGCAGCTGCTTTCTGCTTCTGTGTTTCTCATGACTTGGACAGCTACATGCAACCAAATCTTATTTAGAGCCAAACAGCATCCTATAAACTACTGTGCCAACCCATCTGAACAGCTCTGAGGGCCCTCTCTTTCTGAAAACATTGTGAGCACAGCCAACAATCCCAGGCTGCATCTGAACAGAGTCTATCAGCAGCAGAATGTGGGTTTGGTGATTTGGATGAGATAGAGAATCTCTGGATTTAGGCATAACTTTTTATGACAGTCATATCTTTGGCACTTTTTCTCTGGATTCTGTGACTTACTGTTCTCCACACTCAGGTTTCCCAGATTTACTTTCGTGGACTAACAACACAGACTGACAAAAGTTCAAAGCTGAGTGTTTGCAATAAAAGGCTTCAGTTTCAGGGACCCAGTTTGCACATACCACATTCTGGCAACCACTGATCGGCAAGAAGATTTGAGGATGGGGATAGACTTCAAAAGGGAATTATTATAGCAATGGTCAAAGCATACTGAGCTCAATAAAATAAAACAAGAACGTGTTGTTTGAAGGCATGAAAAACAGGCATGTCTGCAAGAGAGGATATCCCAGTATGGATAGACTTGACTTATATTGCTTTGGAGTGTTACGAGTTCAGGAGCAGGACTGATGAAATAAGGAGGTAGGACAGATGTGATGTCCCTGTCGACTCCCACACTGCAGTTCTGTCCCAACTGAACCTAGCACTACTTTCCTATCTGCACAAAGTGGTTTCAACTCATTATCTAGGAAAAAGGAGGGATGAAAGAATTTGGTCTCTAAAAGTGCCTTTAAATCCTTTCTCAAAAATTAGTTACAAATAACAGTAACATGACACTTGTAAATGTAAACAAGATAGTCACAGTGTGAACGCCACTTTGGGTATGGTAGGTAATTGTACTTAAAAAGGAATTATTAGCTTTGAAAATGAAGACACAGAAATAATACGGGCCACTGTATCATTAACTTAAATAGCTAGTGAAAATAAGCAGAAAATGTGCAGCTGCCAACCTGAAATTTCATTCAAGCTATGGATCATTGATCACTTAAGTGCAAATATAGACCTAAATTTACCCACTAGCCAGAAGCAGAAACTGCTGTTTGACTTAGAGCTTAACAACCCTTTCTCTATTACCCCACTGATTGCCGTGGGCTATTTGATGTCTGTAAAACAAGTTAGGACTACTCATTAAATGTAAAGAATCATAGCCACTACTGTCACAAATAGGTCTCAGAAAAGGCAGTCTCAGCACAGAGTCCAACGAAGAAGTGGGGATTAAGAGGTCCTGTCTGACTCTAACAGATGATCCTGCAGGTCCCATCTGTGAATGTGGAAGCTGCGTGATTGCAGTCAGTGCCAGGAAATTATAGGGCGAACATGCCAGGCTTTAGCATTTGTGTTTAAGTCCGACCTTTTCTGGCTGTATCTCGAGGTGTTATAAATCCTCTATTTTAGTGATTAAGACATGATGTGACTGTAGGATTCGGGCAGTTGTTATGACACGGGTCATAACTAAACAGAATGAAGAGATAAAGCCCATCCTGTCTGGTTACTCACTACAGCTTAATTTCTTACAGACATACTGGTGACTCTGAGTTACCTAACCTGGAACAAGTACACTCTCACTTTGAGAGGCCTCAAACCTGAAATGCAGGGTATCAGACATTGGCCATCCAAAAACCTGATGCACATAAAAGGAGGGAAAGGCTTCTGAAGAGTCATTTTTTTGTGCTTCGAATCACATAAGGGTACTGACCCCCAAAGCTGTGGTGGAAGAGTGGAGTGAATGACAATCAGACATTCATCAAGAGCAAATTAAGCCAATCACAATCAGAGTTATTGGTAAAAGAGACAGGGGTAGATACTACTGTGATTTTTTACATGTAAGAAAAGAACCATCTAGAGCAAACACTGTTCCTGACTAAGAATTCATCCTAGTTGCTAGTGCAACTCATCCAAAGAAAAGATAAATTAATTAATTGTCATTGAGATCATTAACACAGAGTTACTTTCTCTCATCTGAGGGAGAACCAACCCATCAGTTTTACGCCTGCTATACTTACCTATCCCAGCAAGGTAATGCTAAGGTAATACTTTGATGCAAGGCTGCGGCTTATGTCACCCACCAAGTGAAAGGGCAAAGGAAAGCAAAGCCTGAACAGTCATTTCATTCTGAAAAAATAGTCACTCTTTGGAATTGTATTGCCATATCTTGAGGGAACACCAGTTTTTCCAAATCTTTGGGATGCTACCATTAGTTTTGTGGTCTCTAGAGTTCTGTTTAAAGTTCTGGGTCTTGAAGTTATATGACAATGTGAGAATTTCATCTTCTAATAATATAAAATGCTAAACTTGTGTAATCTTAGTGGTCACAAGAAAAAAAGCATACTTTCCATGCTCAAAAGCACTAGAAAAAAAATCCAAATTTTTTTTTTTTTTTTTTATTTTAAGGCAAATGTATTAATTTAAAGAGTCATAAATTTGGATACTTGAGTTTGGAGACAGTGTATCAATCCTGGGAATAAGTCAATTGTCTGATCATTCAGATAAATCAGCAGAAACATGTTTCTAAAACATTGTGTATGTCTGTGGACTCCATAGAACACATTGGTGTTAAAGCTGCATGGAAAAAAAAGAATTTCCAGGAGATGGAGGTGTGTTATATTCATGCAGGATAAAGGGTATGACACATGCAGTGTGACACTTCATTTCTAATCATGCAGCTCAGCAATTATTATAAAACTTTTATTACTAAGTTTTACCGACTATAAGCTGATACTTGAAAAACAGTATTGCAATTTAAAATTTATTTCAGATCAATGGAAGCAATCACATGGGAATTTGGATCTGTAATTCTCCTCCCATTCCACTCAAACACTGCTAGCCACGGCAGACTTTACAGCATACAGTGTTCTACACAGACTGTTCTGTGTGAAACAAAAGGAAAATTATTAATTTAAACTTTACCAGAGTGAATCATCCATCACTTCCGAGTCCAGAATTGGAAACTGCTGTGGGGCAAGGTAGTGTGATTTATTTTTTTTCCCGCTGACCTGTAAAGTCAAGGCACTATTTGCACAATTAGAGATTACCTCAACTAAAAGTATCAGAATCAGGCCTTTTATCCTTGACCAAATGAAGTAGAATGATTGCATCAATTGTCTGTGATAATTAGATGATTGAATCATGTGAGTAATAGTTCACTCATCTAGCTGTATCTAATTCATGGTTAATGAATGCTCTTCATGCGCTCTTCACCATAAGGACTCAACTCATAAATTACTCCCTATTCATGTGGGAGTTCAGTCTGAAGAAACAGACTATGTAATGATGTGATTTTGATGCTTGTCATCTCTTCAGAAGGTAGCAGGTCAGTGGGGAAAAAAAAAAAAATCACACTACCTTGCCCCACAGCAATTTTCTTTTGCCTTTGTACAAAGAGATTCTCACTTAAGCATACAACAGGAGAGCAGCTAGTCTACTTTTTCACAAGGCTTTCTTTTTTTTCCCCTCTTCTCCTTAAAAAGAGCTCACATATGCTGCTTCTTTTCAATCATATTTTTCTCTCTTAAGATTTGATTGTTATTCTGTAACTTCATTGTTTCCCTTCTCCTGACCTCATTGACTCATTTAAAGATACTAGTTTTAACCACTCTAAGGTTTACAATACCTCTTCCAGTAAAAGAGGTAATAACGCAGTGGCCTTTAAGCAGTTGAACAGGGAGAAACTAGATTACTTATGGGGTGCCCAACACTTTGATTTGAACTTCATGACTGATTCTCAGAACAACAGCCTGTAGTTCTCACCAGAGCCAGTTGCAGCAAGAATAAACAGCTTTTAGATAGGCCAAGGCAGAGTGAGACATTAGTACTGGGCAACGACCATGCAGAATTGCACAGCAAAGTTAAAGGATTTAATTTCAGGGATGGTAGAAAACACAAACCTCTTGGCCCACCAAGTTCAGTCCTTTCCTATTGTTGACAATCAGTTTATATAAACTGTTTCCTACATAGCAAAGTATCAGATGCTTGTTAATAACATGGATTTTTTCCTAGCATATGGAGACACTGTCAGGGTAGGTAAAATCTTCGGTCTTGTCATGTTTATTCAAAATTATTCACTTTCCAACAGCTCTGTGACAGCGCAAGGGCAGGCTAAGCCTCAGGGGAAACCAACTGGGAGCTGAGGGTGACAGGAAGGCAGGCAGAGGCAGCGTCCACACTGAAAAGGGCACAGTCTCACAGTACCTGAGCAAGAAGGGCAGAGCAGGTACAGTGATGGTAACCAGGTTCAGCCATGTTGCCAGACAACCTCAGAGCAATGAAGCAGGTCTGAGATCAAGCCAAGAAGTCAAGATCATGTGTCAAAGTCAGGGCCTGTATCAGCCAGGCACAGGAACGGCTCACACACAGATTAGGCAAGGAGCATGTATCGGAGCCTCAGCTGAAAAGCTACTTCTGAGCAAAGAGTACCTGCACCATATTTAAGGTGCCAAACAGCCAAATCCACAAGAGGGGTGGGGGGTGTGCACTCTGAAAGGGTCTTGACCTCCTGTTGTGCTACAGGTTTGCTGCACTATACAGAGTACTGTACAGAGACATCTGTTCCCCACAGGTGAATTGGCCCTGCTTCTCAGCCCAAGGATTTCAACATGCTAAGGAACAATAAGTAGAATCAGCTATGCCCCCCAGGAATCAGTGCTGTATACAGACAAATGCAGAACCTAAATGGACAGAGCTGCCTACATATTATTCCTCACTATGGCTATACATACTCAAGATGTATAGCCATGGAAAAGGTTAAATCAAACAACAGCTCCGCAGAGTTCATTCAAGATATGACATTTCTGAGAGAGATTAAAGGGGATATAGGTGCCTTCAGCTCCTTCCTTATAAAAGCATATGCTGCATAGGCAAATGCCACATCTTTCTTCTGCACAGTGAATACATTTGGTATTGTGTTACATTATGCCATTAGAGTTCTTACTGTCCTGAATGGTCATCACAATACAGATGTTCTGAAATAGCTAGTTCACAGAAACCAACCTAAAAAGTTACATCTTCCTTTGTCATAACTCATTTGATGTTCCTTTTGTATTCATCACAGAAAGATAATCAAAATCCTTTCAATCCAGCATTAAGAGTATCAAAAGAAGACTAAACTGAACAAGGCAGAAAAGAATTTATGAGTGGCTACCAGGGAAAATCCTGCCAATTCCCTTTAACAATTAGGCTAGTAATAGTGCGTGGGGTGGATGTGAATGGGATTAAATTTTTAATAAACAATCAAAGCTATGACTGAAATGACATTACGGGAGCTTGCTTGGGCAAATTGTTACAGATCGCTCTAGTTTGCTTAGGAAAACATAGGAAAGAAAAAAAAGGAGGAGTTTTTGGACTGTTTGTAACAACAGTGTATCTATTCCGTCCTGAAACTCAGAAGAAGGTGAGTGGAAAACTTGTTTAAAACATGCACAGGAAGATAAAAGGAGCAGTGATGTAGCAGGATACCTATTCAAAAACTCTTGCTCAGGGAGAAGCGGCATTCTGCAGTACCACGCTGTGGTGGGTTGACCTTGGCTGGCTACCAGGTGCCCACCAAGCTGCTCTATCCTTCCCCCTTTTCATAGGGCTGGGGGAGAAAAACAGGACAAAAAGCTTGTGGGTCGAGATAAAGACAGGGACATCACTTACCAATTACCATCACTGGCAAAACAGACTTGACTTAGGGAAATTAATTTAATTTATTGCCAGTTAATCAGAGTAGTATAATAAGAAATAAGAACAAATCTAAAAACACCTTCCCCCCATCCCTCCCTTCTTCCCAGACTTTACTTCACTCTCAATTCTTCTACCTTGTCCCCCTACCAGCAGTGCAGGGGGATGGGGAGTGGGGGTTGTGGACAGTTCATAATGCTTCGTCTCTGCTGCTCCTTCCTCCCCACACTCTTCAGCATGGGACTTTTACATGGGGTGCAGTCCCTCAGGAATGGACTGCTCCAGCAAGGGTCCCCCATGGAGTCACAGTTCCTGCCAGAAGCCTACTCCAGCATGGGCTCTCCACAGGATGCAGCTTTCTTCAGGGCACAGCTACCTTCTCTGGAGTGGGGTCCTCCATGGGCTGCAAGGTGGATATTTGCTCCACCATGGACCTCCATGGGCTGCAAGGGACAACCTGCATCACCATAGTCTTCACCAGGGGCTGCAGGGGAATCTCTGCTCCAGCACCTGGAGCACCTCCTCCTTCTCCTTCTTCACTGACTTTGGTGTCTGCAGGGTTGTTTCTCTCACATTTTCTCACTCCTCTCTCCCAACTGCTGTTGTGCAGCATTTTTTACCTTTTCTTAAATGTGTTATCACAGTACATTAAGTAAGTTTGCTGATGATACTAAATTAGGAGGAGCTGTGGACTCCTTCAAGGGTAGAGAGACCTTACAGAGAGATCTGGATAGGCTAGAGAGCGGGGCATTCACCAACTGTATGAAATTTAACAAGAGCAAGTACTGGATTCTCCACCTGGGATGGGTAATCCTGGTTATACATACAAACTGGGAGACAAGAGGCTGGAGAACAGCCCTGTGAAAAGACATCTGGGTGTTTGGGTTGATGGCAAGTTGAATATGACTCAACAGTGTGCCCTGACAGCCAAAGGGCCATCTGTGTCCTGGGGTGCATCAAGCACAGCATAGCTAGCTCCTCGAGGGAGGTGATTGTCCTACTTACTCTACACTGCACTTGTGTGGCCCCACCTCAAGTACTGTGTGCAGTTTTGGGCATCTCAATGTAAGAAGGCAGAGTGTGTCCAGAGGAGGGTGACGAAGATGGTGAAAGGTCTCAAGGGCAAGACTTACGAGGAGTGGCTGAGGTCACTTGGTTTGTTCAGCTTAGAGAAGGCTGAGGGGTGACCTCATCCCAGCCTACAACTTCCTCAAGAGGGGCAGCGGAGGGGGAGGCACTGATCTCCTCTTTCTGGTGACGAGTAATAGGACACGAGGAAATGGAATGAAGCTGCATCACGGGAAGTTCAGATTGGACATTAGGAAAAGGTTCTTCACTGAGAGGGTGGTCGGTCACTGGAAGAGGCTCCCCAGGGAAGTGGTCAGGGCACCAAGCCTGTCAGAGTTCAGCGTGCATCTGGACGACGCTTTTAGTCATATGGTTTAGGTTTACTTAGTCCCGTGAGGAGCAGGGAGGTGGACTCAATGATCCTTATGGATCCCTTCCAACTCAAAATATTCTATGATTCTGTGATTCTAGAAGTGCTACCAATGTCACTGATTGCCTCAGCTTTGGCCAGTGGCAGGTCTGTCTTGGAGCTGGCTGGAACTGGCTCTGTCTGACATGAGGGTATGTTCTGGTGTCTTCTTACAGAAGCCACCTCTGCAGCCCACCGCTGCCCCCAAAAAAACTTGCCATGGAAATCCAATACACACACTGAAGCATTTAAAGAATTGAACACTATAGCAGTGAGGCCTTTACCTGTGCATACATGGGAAAACAAGCATGACAATCCATCAAACGGCTAAAGTGCACTGAGGACATCTTTAATTTCAAAAGGGGGGAAAAATGATTTGGGGAGCAGATGGTTTAGATTTGTACAGTTGGAGAGGAACTGTTAGAATGTAATAAGGGTAAAAACAATCAGAGAGTTTACTCTTCTAATGAAAGGAAGCCGAAGACCAAGCAGAATAATGTAGTTACTTGCGAATATTATCTAAGGCAAAAAGGGCATAAAGTAGCAAGCAAGCAGCATTAAATATTCGAGGGCAAATTAGCTCAAGATAAGGTAAAGTTATTCATTCAGCAAAAGACCATTCTTGCTATTTCAGTAGTTCCTTAAGTGCCCAAAATTTTAAAAAGAATTGTTCAAGAAGCAAGGAAAAGGCCATGTAATTCAAGTGAAGTACAGATAAATAACACCAGCATGTACAGCTGCAGTGGAAAAGAGCTCACAACTAGCAAAAACCACAAGAGCCAAAAACAGAAGGTACTTCTGTGTTTACAGAGAAGGACAAAGAAAAGTATAGTCCATGGCTAAATGGAAAAGACAACTACTGCAGATTGAACCACGGGCTATCCTACCTTCCAGGATTTGGCAGCCTAGAAATAAAAAAAAAACTGATTTATTGCCAATCCTAATCAAAAGTTATTGTTGAAAGAACACACTGAGTTACACTTTTTTATCATTTTCTCCACAACCATGGAAGTCAGAAGCTAACTTTAAAAATATATATCAAAAGATTTTCCCCAATCAGATGTTTCCAGTAGACAGGACTTCAAGAGAAATTATGAAAGCTGGCAAAACCAATACCGTTTGCAGATCAGATCAAAACTGAGGCCAGTGAAAAACTTACTGAATTCAATGGGGTCTGAGTCTGGCCAGGATGAAGAGCAAATCTGATTTTGCCTAGCTTTGGTTCAACTTTTAGCAAAGCAGAATAAAGCAGAACATGGACAGTTGAAGTATTTCATTGATTTGAGAAAGCTACTTGAGTTAATACAGAGTTAAAAACCTCCATAGCTGTAAATTGATTGTAGTTTTAATGATCCAACTCACAGTAGATTTATGCAAAATATCTTCCTGTGTTTCTGGCTATCACATCACCTTATAACACAAGTAACAGCTGCTTCCAAACTGACATTATTTCTCTCTTAAGAAACAGCTGAGTGCTTGACAAGCCACCTGCAAATCTTCATTTTATCACCCATAATACAGGAAAGACTTGTCAGAGGCCAGACTTCATCTCTTCAAAGAGTGGTTCCTGAAATGTCATCCCAGGTTTGTTCAATGAAGAAAGAACTGCTCAGCAGCTACAATTACCTTCTACACAATAGAACTGGGGCAGTCTGTTTATATTTATTGTCTATACCCCAAGTCCTGGAACTCTATAAATCATTCTAGTTAGTTAATATGAACCAAAGTTTCCCTCAGCGATATGATTTTTCTCTTACAAATTTTCTGAATTCATATTGCCACTAAGCCATAAAGCAATTAGATCTTTTCAAATGAAATCATTGGTTTGAAGCGGTAAATAGCTGTAAAACTCTACACATTTGTCTTGGAACAGTGGATAATAACTCCCTGAGACTGTAATTGAACACACTTAATAAAGAAAATAATGTGGTTAAAGCCTAAAAAGTACTGCAATCACTTGTACACAAAAATAACATCAGCTACAACTCGTTAAAATATTACCAGTTTGAGAACAAAAGAACACATGTATTGATACATTTAGTCTTTGAACAGATACAGATTTGAAGATAAGACTCCCCTGCCTCACCACAAGAAATTATATTTAAACCGGGTTTCTGCTGCATAGGGATGCATCTGCCTGTGTTTTCTGAACCTGGAGAATAGATGAGGAAGCCAGAAAAAGAAGAGGAAGAGACAGCTAGCTCAACTCTACATTACAAGAGAGTCTCTTTGCAGGGGTTCAAGAACGCTGTTGGTTGCTAAACACAAACTCTGGGGTAGTTGTCTGAGTTCTAGCCAGGTCACGTGGACACAAAAGCCACTGACCCAGCTGCAGAGTAGGGGCACAGAGCAGGAGCTACTGAAGCTTTTGGGTTGTCACATCTCTGCATGCAACTGCAGTGGAACTCTGCTTGCTGAACATGCTCACCTCACCTCTCTCCCCCTCATTGTCCTGAATAATGGGATCCAATACAGGCAAAAGGCAGCTCTGAGCAGAGAAATGCCTAAATACCACGCACATTGAGACTTCACGTAGTTTCTCTATCTGTATGTAGTCACAAACACAGTGAATCTCTAAGTTCACTGGTTGATGAGCCACTGCTTGATAACACAGCTTCTGAGATCCTCGGGCTCTATTTCAGCATCGGTTTCCACAAGGTATAAAACTGTGGAAGCTAAAATTTAGAGCAAAAATTGGCCTGTTTCCCCTTTAATCTTTCAGGCCTTTCCTAAATTCCATTTAACTACAACAGGAAATTTCAACAGAGAAAAGAAACACAAAATCAAATTCTATCATCTTCTTCATCTTATAATAAAAACAGGTCTTCAAACCATTCCGATGCCACAAAAAGTTAAAAAGAGGGAACTGAAACTTACATCCATTGGGAAGCCCTTTGTGAGGTCAGAAAAGTAAGAAGTGGCCTTCCTGCAAATGAGGCATAGGCAATGGTGTTTAAGAGCTGGAGAACTGGAGAGAAAAACATGTTCATGCAATCATAACCAAATCTCATTCTTTCAGGCTGTGCTTCTAAATATACCGAACAGGAAAGCAGGAATCTTGGAGATACTATAACTTCCTTGTCCCTTAATTTTATTTTACTCTGGACAAAATATTTTGCTATAAGCCGTAGCTTCATTTTCATATATGGGTGTATAAAAAAGGAACCTTTCTTTTGTGGTTGAAACACATTTTAATTTTGGAGAGTTCTGTAAGAATAAGATACTAAATAACTTTTTGCTTTTCTTTCATCTCATCATTATTAAATCTGGAAATCGTAACAATAACACTACAATTATCATTATTGATCCTATGTGATCAATGTGGCCACTTTTAACAGGAACAAGCTACTTTCCTAATGAATCCTGCCATTATAATAGTCACTTAAATGTATACAGTCATTGCTTTTGCAATCAAATTATCAAAGGCCTGAAACAGGAATATCAAAAAAGTGAAATAAGAATGTATTTTTATATAACAAGCCAGGGAGCAATATAAACATAAATAATGGCTGCAATGAATATATTGAAGAATACTTGAAACTAAAATAAAATCTTTACAGATACATGAATGCTAGACACTGCATAACTTATAAAAACTGAAAATAAGAATGTAACAGAAAAATGCACACATAATAAATGGAGTCAGTTAAGAAAGGAGACTTTTTTTCCTAAATCTTCTTGTTTGTTGTAGTAGAAGACAGGACTGAAGATGAAGATTACATGTATGCATCATCTACTGAGAATGCTTGACTTTCAGTCAACTGTGTTGCATTTTTTTTGTTTCAGGTACGGGTTGTTTCCAGATCTCCTGGGGCCAACTATCATTAACTACCCTGATATAAAAAAGCCTGACACATAACTTTCTAGCTTTAATCACAAAAGAAGATAAATACTTTATACCTAATTCTCACAAACTAATCTCCATGCAAACATTGTTGCCAGTAAGACAGATGGCTGGAAAGGACCATGACCAACTGAACTGAGATTTGTACATTTTATGATCTTCAGAGACTTCAGCTCTTTACAGGTGAAAGAGTTGCAAAGCAAATCTCTGATAGTATTTGGATGATAGAAGGGAGTGACAACAGATGTGATGAATGGTAAGATTACAGTGTATGCATGCAGCTGATGATCATACTGACTGCTCCTTTTCGCTAACTGCATCAGGAAAAAAAAACAGAATTATTGTTATTTTCTTTCAGGAAACTAAAACTGCTGTGCTTTGTGCCTGTGCCATCTTCATGGTTTTTCTTATAGTTGAAACCAGGTGTGCTACAAAGGTAAACATTGTGTAAGAAATGTCTTTATCATATGAGAGGGTTCATTTCTGGTGAAATAATACCTGCTTTCTTTCTGTAACTTGCAGACTGAAGCCATACTGAGAAGCTGGAACCCACAATCAATGCTATAACCTCAAAGGACGCTGTAAGTTATATTCAAAAACTTGTCCTGTGAACAATGACGATATATGCTTATTTGGGCTAAGATGTTAAAAAACATTAATACATATTTAAACTATCACAGAAATCAATCATGTTAATAAAACTTTTTATGATATAACAGTGGTGCTAAATGAAGTTATGCAAATCAATATATTCTATTAGGAAAGTTCTTGTAAGCATATTTGTATTATGTATAAATTGTTTTTAACAGAATTTTTTTTTATGTTTATGCCATAATACTTTATTCAGATACATATTTATTTCACACGTGCCTCTCATGGAGAAACTGTCCAGCAGTATTTGCAGAATTACAGGATTCTTAATTCATATGGTAGTTTGATGCCACATGGCTAAAAGATACCTTTTATCTTATATCTCTGCTTGTATTCAAGCTTTCAAAAATAAACAAACATAATGACCTGTCCTTCTACCTGCAAACTGAACTATGCATTTTATTGCAGGGTTTTAAACTCCAGTTCCGATGATTTTTCAGGCTATCTAGTAAATACGTGGTTTACTTTTTTGCTGATACTTAAAGGAATCTATATGGTATGCAATCATCTTATTATATTAAATAACTGAAAAAAGACAAGCACCTGTGAGTAATGATTGAGTGGAATGTGAAGTTTGCTTCTGTTTGACAACAGAATGTCACTGAGTAGGCAGCTCCTCTACAAATATCTTTGAAAACAAGACATTTGAATTAATAAGGTACTTAAAGAACAGAGAATAGTACACCTACTCAGTATCGTCAGACATTATTCAGGTGGCATTTGCTCTAGAGATTGTGGACTATATCTGACCTACTCTTGACTTTAAGGATTTATGTGCAATATCTCAGGAACAATTTAAAAGAGTGATTGATGACCCAGGAGTCATTGCTATAATACTATATGCCTTCTGGTATCTAATTTCTGAAGTCAGCCTTGCCTAAGAAGTTTTATTCTAGATTGAGACATTACTAGAATGATCTTGGAGGGGTTCAACCTGAAATCAAAATATTTTGGAGGTGCATACACAATAGGCCCGAGATGAATTTAACCAGTCACAGGATTATTCTTCAAAGTAGGATAATCTTTGGCTAGCATAGAGATGTCATTAATGCAATATTCTAGTTGCCTCTCTCTCATTGGAACAGTGAAAGGCAAGATGAGTAGCAAATGGTTCTTCCACAGTTATTCCAGGTGTCAGAATAGCTTTATGGAATTGCTGCAAATTATATCTTCTCCATGCTTTTGAATCTGTGCTGGCAGAAAACTAGTGCAGGCCAACAGCAGGTAGTCCATAATCAAAGGAATAAGGAGAAGGATTTAAAACTACTTTTGCTTTCCTAGCCCATCTAGTTTGCATTAGATTTGCAGCTGAACCCCAGCATTGGGCCCACTGAAACAAAACAGTGAAGGCCCTAATGTAAAACCTTGTCACGCTGACATCTTCGATAAAAAGGACCATGCCTGAAGAAGTACAACCAGCAGTATTAGCACTACTACAAAACATATTTCTATTAGGGTTCTAAATTTACCAAGCACACCACAGTGATATTCTTTTAGAGTTTGCTATTACTTCAGTAACTTTTTTTCATGTTCCTCTGAAAAGTTTCCATATAGACTTGAAGTTTGTAAGTAAGGATCAGCAGTTAAAAAACCAGAAAAACCAAGGAGAATGTTGTTGCGATATTAAAAAAAAAAAAAAAAAAGATTCTGTAAGCTAAATGTGTGTTAGTGCTTCAAAAATTGCAAAGAACTAAAGATTTCAGATGCAAGCCAACAATCTTACCTGCATCTTTTCCTGCCATCTAAGATCATGGGATATTTCTGAAGAACCATACCTTTTTTCTACAATCAAATAGCACCAGTAAATAGGCTATATTTACATATTAGTGTACAAACATTGATTATACAAGAGAACAAGTTTTGCTTCTCTTTACAAGCCTGATGATAATGAATAACTTCTCTATTGTCACAAAGTAGCCATATGACAAAAGAAATCATATGCTCACTACCTTCCTCCAAAGAACCTGCAGCTTAAGATTTATATAAATCTTACCTTGCATAAGATTATATAAACTGCAGACTTTCCTCTCATATATGCTTTCTAGCCAAAGAATCACATGTTTTCACACCTCTAGCTGTAAACAGCTCATCGTGCCTCCCCTACAAGGAACTACATCACGTATTCACAAAATTAAACCAACTCAGAGGAATAAAATCACAGCTAAAGCACCTGACCACTCATAGCTAGGTACCATAATCATGTGATTCCTTTCCCAACCTACATTAGGCATAAGATAAACTCATACAAAGAGTTACCTTGACCTCATCTCCATTCTAAATACTGTCTGCAAACCAAGAGTCTTCTCCAAAACGCACCAGACAAAGAAGTGATGTGAACTATCATACATTGAAGATGAAAAGGAGCTGGCAATGATTGTGGTGGATGTTGTAATTGTTGCTCATTTCATGATTTTGGGATATATATTCTGAGTTGTTCAATGTATCTCTACTGTACATACACAACTAAGGGTGGCACCTCAAGGGCAAGAAAACTCCAAAACGTAAGATAGACATCTTCTAGTTCTAATCTCACCAAACCATGGAACTAACTTCAAGCTCCCAGAACTGATTTTTCAGAGTTCTCATGTTCTTCCCTATCCGTATCTATACTCTTATAGCCACTGTACAGAATGTGAACATGTTTGAAAAGTACAGGATATCATGACTTGGCTAAGTATATTATACAGAGAAACTGAAACGTGTGAGGTTTTATATGAAATATCCTCCTTTGACCTGTGCTATGCACTTTTCACCCTCCAAAAGGTCCACACACATGGCTTACTTAATTCCATCACAAAGCCTAGTAAGGGTGTTATTTAACTGTATTTCTGAGATGGCAGAGTTCAGGCAGGGCTGGAATTCATCTTGCCTAAGTTTAGCTAAATAGAAGTCAGTTATCTAGTCTAAGCCACTTGTCCAATTTTCCTCTCCAGGCAGAGGAAAATAAGCACCTCCAGAGGATGCTGTATGCCATCCTCAGATGAGATCAAACCATCAATGAAGAGAGAGAAAGAGAGAGAGAGAACTATGTCCAGGAATCAGTTAATTGTCTTTGGAGGCCTCTCTCTCTTGCTCTTGTTCTCCTTCTTCATTGATGGTGGAAAGAGCCTGTGCAACTAGCTTAATGTAAATGTCTAACTGTAGATATGTCTAAAGTCAGGCAGACTGAATCTCAATCTACGAGCACAAAAAGCTGAACAGGACTACAGTATCTTTTGTCCCATAGTGATAAGCAGAACCCAGGGGCCATGTAATTTCTTTGTTGAAAACATTACACGAGGAATTTGAACTATTTAACCTAATTGCCTGGGCAATGCAAATCTCAACTCAGGGTGTCCTGGTTTCAGCTGGAATAGAGTTAAATTTCTTCCTAGTGCTGTGTTTTGGATTTAGTATGAGAAGAATGTTGATAACACTGATGTTTTTAGTTGTTGCTAAGTACCCTGTTAGTCAAGGACACTCAGCTTCCATTCTCTGGAAGAGGCTCGGAGGGAGCATAGCCGGGACAGCTGGCCCACCTGGCCAATGGGGTATTCCATACCATGTGACGTCATGTTCAGTATATGAATGATAGGCGTGATCCAGGAAGTAGCGATCGCTACTTGGTTATTGGTCAGCGCGGGTGGTGAGCAACTGTACTGAGCATCACTCAGTTTGTATATTTTATTATCATTATTATTTTCCCTTTTCTGTTCTATTAAATTGTCTTTATCTCAACCCACGAGTTTTTCTCACTCTTACCCTTCCGATTCTCTCCCCGACCCACCGCAGGGCGGAGTGAGCAAGCAGCTGCGTGGTGTTTGGCTGCCTGCCGGGCTAAACCACCTCACAGGGTTACTGCAATAACCTTCAGGTTAGCTGAGCGACGGCCAGAGCCTTGCCTTTTAAAGTCAGCGTTGACATTCTGTAGCAAGTAGCTGCACAATTATTCCTCTGCCCAGATCCACTTTCCCTCTTATACACACAGTACACTAATACCTGTTGCCTTGAACTGGATGCCGTGTTGATGGAATGGTTTTGCTGAATTGTTTGTTTCTCTCTCTCATTTTTACCAGATGGCAGGAGATATGCCTCTGACAATGATGGACTGTATCACAAGCTTAATCTGGAGGACTTCAGTACATTTTAAAAAAGTAATTTCTAAAGAAAAAATATACATAATTTACCAGTATACTAGCTACAGATAAGTATCTGTTGCTCTTTATCATATTGAAAACAAAATCCTTTTTTGCTAGTGTAAGTAGCTCTAACTCCACGGAATTATTTACACTACAGAGGATCCATTCCTTGGTTTGGTACACCAACTGAAATCTAAGAAAAAACAGATGGAGGCCAGGATTTTTCAAAGTGGTCAAAATTATTCTGTCTCTGCTGCCTGTGACAATTTGAATTCTCTAAGAGCAGAATTAACCAAGCACACAGCACTGCCTTCCCTCCAAAACCAGTGGCATTCTAAGAATTCCATTATTTCTTGGAAGAAAAAAACACATCAGAAGTTTGGTGATCTTTCTGTGTATCTGGAGTTGAGAAATGCCAGCAGCAGTTTAGTGCATTTCCCACATCCAAAAGAACTGCGTCTGCAAAAAGATCACAGCAGGGAAAGGAGCAGGCCTGACAAGAGAAGGGTGCCGTGAAGTAGTGCAAGTACCACATAAGACAGCATGAGATGATGCCAGGTGGCAGAAAGAAAGAGCAATTTCAGTGTTGTGGAAAGTAGAATTTCTTCAGTGCTTATGACACTACAATCCCTCTCTGTGAGTACAAAGCAGAGTTACACTGTTAGGAAGTGGCTGTTTGGAGATACAACGCCACTGTCTCACAATGTAACAGCACAATCTGAAGATTCCACTTTTTCTGGAGTGGGGCCACTCTTTTAATGGAGGCAAAAATGAATTTGAAGTAGTCCTAAGAAAGAGACCTGGGAGTCTTCAGCATAATCCCTAGTTCTTCAGTTGCTTCTGAGAAACATCAGAAATTGGTAGCATTACGAGATCAGTTTGCAGACTGGGTCAACAGTTTAGGGAAAACATTCTTGTACAAGAAAGGTGATTAAGCATACATAGTAGAGATGGACTTTAAATATATGCTCCAGAATCTTCCTAGAATAGTTCCTGTAGAAGTAATCATTAGCAGAAGATTAATGGCAGAAACTAAGCTTTAAATGGGAAAATAAAGGATGTTCGCAACGCCAGTTCAGCCAGCCCTAGAAAATGAACACTTAGTTTTGGTTTCATTGACTCAGCCCATTGGGATGCTGCTGGAAGGTTAAAAGAAAATTGACCAAAGTAATGGAAAAGCAGTTCTCTTGCATGGCAACCTCTCCCTTACACTTGGGTTGCTGTTGTGGAAAGAAAGTGCCACAGTTCAGTTGGGCCTATGCAGAACATTCAAGGTTAAGCTTTCAACTCGTAGTATGGGATTAGCTAAGTACATGCTTTCAAGGCTGGATCAGTGAGAACAATATTCCAAGCTTGTAATATACACAGATATACATCTGCAGGAGCTGCTGTACAGATGTAAGATCCAAATCCAACACCTGCTTATGTCAAAGAAAAGATCTTGTCCTCAGTGCAGCTAGAATAGGTTATGAAAATTAATCATAGATACCAAGCACTGCTTTCTGCAGAATGTCCAGAGAATACGAACATTTTTGGTTTTTTCTTTAACTTTAGGCTGAGTTCAACACCAATGAACTTTCTGAACATCAAAAGAAGATTTACAGCCCAAAACATAGCCATCAGCTGCTTTAAATTAAAAAATTAAAAAAATTGTGCTGCAAACATCTCCTCGTGCTGAAAAACGGTAATAAAAAAATGTTAACTGAACGTAACTACTGTAAATGTCACAGTGTAAGTCTCTTTAAAGACCAGAAAGTGTTAAATCAGCTTGTTCCAAGATGAATCTTCATTTTATCTCATTAAATTTACACCTGAAAGTTATGAAAGCTAAAGGCTTACTAATATGGCTCGTCTTTTTTTTTTCCTTACTTTAGGCACAAGAGACAATGTAATTCCCCTTATAATTTTCATAACTGTCTGTGGGAAGCAGCAGTATTGAAAACATCAGACAAACATTTCTTTGCTGTCCTCAAAGAGCTTCTTTCCAAAACCTGTCATATATGATGCTACAATATTCATTCAACTCCACGAATTCTATTCAGCTTCTCTCTGTGCCTGGGCCTATCACTCTCATATGCTAGGTTGCTAAAGAGAATGAGGTGTCTCCATGTAGACACAGTCTTTGTGATTCTCACAACACAGAAGATGCCAAATATCTTCTACAACACAACACGTGCGAGTGATCACATTATCTTTAAAAAGAAGTTAACATAGTGTGTCTATCCCTCATTCAGGTAATTGCCAGAAACATTATTAAGCTGATATATGTCTCACCTGTTATTATTTCATATATTTTAATTCAATTAAACTTACAGTGTTTGCTTTCTTCTCCAACTTCACTACAACAGAGCTCAGAAATCTGAACAGATATTTAATGGATGTTGTCACTGCCAATTTCATGAACCTTCCTAAAAAATATGCTGGATTCTTGCATAAGATCTAGAAAAAATAACAGCATCTCACAAGCAAGCTGCTTCTGATCTCTTCTGTGCAAATGTTAAATTTTGTTAATTACCCACTGAAAAGCTGCCTTAGGTGCTCACCCATCATACTGACACAGGACAGCTGCTACATTCACTTCCATAAAACAGATCAAATTATTTATATTGCTAAGATCTGGCAAACAGTTGTGCTCTGGGTTTGGGTATGAAGATGATACAAGTTCCAAAAAGTGTCCTGAGCTCTGCTCTCCGTGACATCTTACCATTTCTCTACTGCAGTGCTGACACTAGTTTACAATGTTCTTTAATCATCTCTGTTTGGTTTAGTTTTTAATTTACTGTGATGGGATTTTGATGGAATTTCTGCCATTGAAGAGTCCCAGTCCTAATCCAAGGGTCCTAGGCACAATGGTAACATACCTAAATAAAAGTGAAAACCAGGTGCCCTAGTCTAAGTCTAATATATTATAATTGTAATAAATTGTGATGATTTTCACCATCTCTGCATAATTTATAGTTGAAAGAATCATCTAGCATAGATGATCGCATAGCCTGCTGTTGCTTCCTGATAAATACCAAATAGCACCTTGGCTCTCAGTTCTGCATTCAGTGAAGTTTGTTGCCACTTTTGCCATATACCTGTTCTATCTTCTGTGCTCTAGCAGAGCCGGAAAAATTACTGGACTTGATTTTTCACTATTTCTTTTAGCAGAGCTGAATGACAGTGAATGACACTGCACAAATACAACATTTTATCTCTAAAAGACACAGAGCTAGGTATGGGTGAGATGTAAAGGCACAAAGCAGGGTATAGGCAAGTCCATGTATAAGGCCTTACATAACTGACTGAAGTCAAGGGAAAGACTTCTACTGATTTCACTGACTAGTCAATCCTGTCCTTTCATCAGAAGGGAAAATCTTTCCTTGTTGCCTGTCCCAGTACTGTAATGCAGAAAAGAACATATTCAAGATGGCCCATTTGTCTATGAAAATCCCACTAGCAGCTCCAATTGCAAGGACACCTCCCAAGGAAGAAACTTTTTCAACACTCCATATCTCTTTTTCCAATAAAGAACACAGCTATTACATGGGCTTATATCCACTTGGAGCAAAGAAAAGGGATTTTTATGTTGTAAAACCAAAGAAAGAGATTCTACAAGACAGATTCTCAGGAAAACAGTGTGGACCTCCAAAAAAATAATTTCTTAAATGAAGCAAAAATGTTAAAACATAGAATTGACAAAAAAAAGACGAATGCCTACTCATTTCTATTGAAGTAAAAAAAAAGAGTGATGTGTGTATACACACATATTCACTTCCAGTGAAGAAGTCCATTCTGTATTCACCTGCCTATCTCAAATTCTCTCAGTACTTAGTAAGTGCATAATCAGAAAACTGCAAAACGGGGTTTCTCATGGTCACTCTGTGAAGCCACACACAGTCTGATACTTACGGCTCTAAACTGAAAAGTTGCTTGAAACTTCAAAACTTCCCAGTCTGAAAAAATAGATCTCATAACATTTGTTTTCACTTACTTCCCATATACTTCCCATTTACACCAGTGAGCTAGACTGTGCTCTTTACAGGGAAATTTTCTCTTGCTGCATTAGTACAATGGTCCCAATTTTGATGTGCGCTATTACTTAAACACTACTGTGACTGGAACAAACAATAGAAATGATCAATAACACAAACTTACTCCCAGAGACAGAGGAGCAGTACTGCATTCCACTTGATTAAAAACAAACAAACAAACAAACAAAACAGATAAATTTAAATACTAATGTTTTTGTTGCTACTCTTCTAATTTTTCAAATAGTAGTTCCTAACCAAGCTCTGTTAACAATTCAGATATGATTACTACACTCTGACAATGTACCACTTATACCTTTTCCATAATTATATCTGCACTAGCATTGACAGCTTCCAAATCATGGCAGACCTGCAGCAATCTCTGACAATTATTATTACTGATATTATACTCACTGCAGTCAGAATGTGTCTTGAGGACTGCCTGTTACTGCTTTTGACAGTATGTACATCTTAATCGGCTTCTCAACAAGACACAAGAGAAAAGATACGCAACGAAATAAGGCTGGATTAATTATATGAAAATGTGAAAAACCCTGTAAATTTGGACAGTTTCCTACTGAAGTTGCTTTCCATTGTCCCCAGTCCTGTTGGTATGTAACAGAAAAATACAGTATTTTCTTCCATAATTTCTCTTCTTGCAAAAAAGATGTTTTTAAAGTTATTACTCTGATCCCATAAGATTTCTCATTTCTAGACATTTTAAAGGAGCCACTTCATTCACCATAAATATTATTAATAAATGGCAACTACACAGAACATTTGCTAAGATCCTTGCATCAAAGGAATTTAGCTTAACCTGATGACTTTCTCGTATTCTGCTACGTTAATTGAATGATCCATACTCAGTTGCTGGGCTTTATCTTTGTAATCAAAGAAATTTGGAGCACCATGTTATTCAGTTTTGTATATCGTATATTGCAAGAAATATTCCACAAGTGAACATTTCTTTTCTACTTCAGGGCCATCAGCTTGCACTCAGCAATTCAAACATGGCACATTAATGCAACAGAAAGTAAAACCTGCAAGGAGTACTTATATCATGCAACACTCTTTACAAACAGAAACTGCCATTCTCAAACAACCTAGTGGCACCCTCTGTCTACAAATTTTGACACTGCATATTACTTGTGATTGGCTTTTCAGTATCCCTTCTGACTATTTAGGATTGAATTACTTAGCTAAGTTTACAGGGAATGGCCTGTCTGTTCTTCCTCAGCTGTTACATTAAACATCTAATATTGTATTAAAGAAAATGTGAAATGTCAGGTTTCCCTCAAAGACACAAAGAAAGGTGAAAATTAAAACACAAATTAAATTCTATAGCATGCAGACTAATTAGAAGCTGACCCTAGTATTCAGGAGGTTTGCCATATGAACAAATTAATACCTATTTACTTCAGTATAAAAATAAATCCATACCAGCTTCTCTGGACAATCCAGTTCAAAAAAAAATGCACCTTTTGCATAATAAATATACTTTCAAAGTACAGAATACAAATGTATTTCACATATTTCAAATACATTTCCTTCACACTTGTTAAGGAACCTAAATGCAAAAGATCTTTTTTTCCCCTTTATGGACTAGGAATTTGTAGCTTCAAACTATGATTTTGTTTCCATGCTCCTTTCAGATATGAAAACTTCTCCTACACCACATCAATAATATAATTATACCTTAATGTTTCTCCTGTTACAAAGAATTGAAGCATTACATTGCCTTTTACCAGCTTCCTTGCTAGGACAGAATACAGAGGGATGTGTTTCTAGCTACAGTAATTACCTTAATTTTGTAGGAACATAAGATTGCTGTGTAATCGGCTATTACTAATGCAATTACTCTGAAGAAATGGCTCACAAAGAGATGTGTCAGGGGTGCTTCTACATCAGCACAGATTGAAGTAATTTAATAATGAGTCACATTTGGTCTCTGAAGTGGGTAATACTGAATGGCAAATATCCGCACTATAATGAAGATTTATGAAAGCATTATTTTGGGGTATGCTTATAGGTGAGCTACTGGGTTTTGCAAATTCACTATACACCTCTTCTTTTTCCAAACATATTAACAGTATTTCTGTAATGTATGTTATAGTAGAGGCCCCAGCTGAGATCAGGGCCCCGTTGTGTTAGGTACCTGCTCAGGGTCTGATATTCCTTATTCTTTCTAAAGGCCTAACTCAGAGCTTACTGAAGTAAATGGAGAGACTTTGGGTAGGTTATGGTCTGAGCCCTAAATAACTGGCAGACTAAAGGAAAACAAGGGGGAGGGAGGGGCCTGTCATGCCACTTCCAAGAGTCCTAATTCAAGAAGGTCCTTGACAACATGCTTGACTTTATTATTCTGTATTCACTCAAACATGTTCCTGAATCAAGGGCATGGAAATTCAGTGAATCTCTCAAGACCAGTCAGGAAGCATGTAGCAGAGCTAAGAAGTGAACTCAGGTCTCCAAAGTCCCTCTTTAGCATCTTAGCCACAAACTACATCATTTCTGTAAACAGAGCTCTGTGGTGTGTAATTAATTAGTAAATTTGTTAACTATTAGCACCTCTCAAAAGGCCTGTCTGACATAGCTTAATTAGTTATTTACTATGATTGTAAAAAAGAACTATAATGAATAAGCAACATAAAGTATGCCACAGCAGGTTGCCACACTGCAACAGTTGGCAAGAAGACCATTTGTGTACAGTTGCCCATGCACTCTATTAATTGATTACAAGTAGCTCTACAGACTGAGCTAACTTACCATTGCTTTACCCCAGAAGCAGAAATACAGACATGCCCAAAGTACCAAACATACATAGAACTGTCACTACAACAAGTATAGTCATTCTTTTTTTCTCTTTTTTTTTTTTTTATTCCTGCAACTGGAAAATGTAAACCAAAATCACAGGGATTAAATGACACTAGAGTTTTATCATCCAATAAGAAATTACTGCTATCACTATCAGTGCAGTAAATAGAATGCAATGAATATAATAATTTTATATCAGTACAAAGTTCATCACTTTCAGTAATACTGACTAATTGTTAAAGTATGCATACAGAAGGCCAGTCCTGCCCAGGGTTAACCCAACAGAGTGTGAGAAATTGCCAGATACTGCAGACAATGGAAGGGGAAAAACAATCTAGCCAAACTTAACCTGGACTAAATTAATAGGACAGTAACAGGAGAAATTTGTAGTTATAAAATACTGAAAAGGGAGTATCTGGAACTCCCTTTGGGGGAAGACTGAAAAGATAGTGAACAGGCATGTGTTGACTTATTGGGGTCACTGACAAAGGCTGAAACTACCAAGCAAGGATGCACTCTCCCACTCCCCAAACAAAAAAACAAAACCAAAACCCAAACCCTAATAAAGCTGAGAACAATGGTAAAAGTGTAAAATGAGGACAAGCTGTTTATCTGAGAGGGAGAAAAAAGAGATACCTGCTTTACAGGTCTCTGCCTAATCAACAGAACCCAGCGCAGCACAATAAACCTGTTGTTCTGACTATACTCTCAGGACCCCAATGCACCAACAGACCCTGTAACCTCTTCCTCCCCTCCTCGTGGTTTGGCTGCCTGTGATGGAGGCCAGCTCTGACATGGCACAACTGTAGCTTTGGCTCAGACTTCTGTGAGAAAGAGCTGTGAAAAGCCTTGCTGGGGACCTCCCCCCTTCCCTCAGGAGCTGCATTTAAGCTCAGGCCTTGCTCCTTCCTGAGCTACTTCATAGAAATATCTGTGCCTGATTATATATCCTACTGATCCTCACTCACTGATTTGAATTCCTGGTTTGACATCGTATTTACCTCATCACTATGAACTTGTCTGGCAACAAGTAGACTGTAGGCTGATCTTATTACAACCACCAGAGCTCTTCCGCTTTTTGTGCTCAGGTACTGTGCACTTCATTGGTGTGGAATTTAGGCACACAGGGTTTGATCTTCAAACCCAGTCTCTTGTTGACAATAAGCAACATCTGTGTCCAGTTTAGAAGGGACCACAGAACATCTACTTCACGTTCCCCAAACACTTCCCAGCACTTTCTTGTATATTTCATACATGAATCGAGATCCAAAACAATACCGTGCTACAGAGAGAATCAGAAACTGAGAGCATCAACATCAAGTAAATCTTTGAATTGGCAGAACATTAAAAATCATAGATGATCCTCATAGAGGACCCTAAAAAAATTCCCTATCTCATGTGATTGAAAATTCTTTCATGATCCCAAAGTAAGTTTGATCAATTCAAGCCTGAGCTTTTAAACAGAGGAATTTAATATCTCTAGGAAGGTGAACACACACTGCCTGCATTTTGTGTCAGCATCTTTTAGTGTTGAGTACTTAGGGGTTCTAAGAATGACATACCAAGGAGAAGAATTATTTTTCTGGGTGCCATAGGTGACTAGCAAAAGCCCTGAAGTATGAGATTCATGCAAGGGAAATATGGCATAATCTACTGTCTCTCCTTTCAAAATCCCTTAAATATGCCAATACATAGACACCCAAAGCCTTGTACCACAGACATAATTTATTGTCTCCAGGAAATCTGTTTTAATTATGCAATTTTTGAAGTTCCATTTTTAAATAGTTCAGGTTCGTGGCTCACACTATCCTATCTGGAAGACCATTTCAGAACTTTATTCTTTGAATGGTTAGGAAAACTTACTTTCCATTCCAAATTTAAGTGATATGTATCCTTTATCTTTAACAGCTTCTATCCCTCTTTGATATTTATCCCCGAATTTATTTATGAAGAGGAATCATACCTCCTCTTAGCCTTTATTTGCCCAGACTAAATCAAACTCCTTTGTTCTCTCCACCTAGAGACAGATATTTCATTCTCTCATTTCGTCCCAGGAGCCTTTCTGAGAACTGCATCTGTTCCAAATTAAGTTTATCTTTCTTGAGCACAGATGACCAGAACTGTACACAGTATTCCAAATGAAGATTTAGCAGCATTTTATAAAATAATACAAACATTTTCCTCTCTCTACTAAAAATATCTTTTCTAATACTCCCTAGAACAGTATTCATCTTTTTCATAGCTGTATGAAATGAATGAATACTAGTAGCTTAGAGTCACCTTTTGATTAACCATATAATTCACATCTTTCGTTTTTCTTCCCCTTGCCTGAAAATGATGCAAAGCAAATATGGAATTAGAATTTCTTACACCTTGCTACTTTGCTCAAGCTGACATTTTTTCCAAGGTGTGTCTCTCATACCTCCATTTGCTTTCATGTTCCTCTGCATCCTGCTCTCTATTAACATTGGGGCTCTTTGGACATTTACCCATTTCTTCTTCTGTCCACATAGGTCAGCTTATCAAACGGACCAGGTAGTCTAAAAAGAGAAAGGGTCTCCTGTCAGAATGTGTTACAATTTTTTAAATCTGTAGATTGAAAGGGACATATTTAATCCTTAAGATCCTCAAGAACAGTTGACTAAATTTGATGACACCTGCCCTAATCAAACAGGGACAAACTCCAAACATAACTAATTGGGAAGGCATCAGACAGCAACTTTAAATATTTATGTAAAGACCTCATGGAGTGGATTGTATTGTGTTTCGCTTCTCTCATCCAAAATATATATATAAGAAATTCAGTTCCCCACATAATTTTTATTCTGTACTAATCCATACCTCTACATAATATCTCAAATACCACATTACAACATCCTTCAGCTAAATTGCATGGTTATAAGCCAGGAGAGACCTGTTAGAAGTGTCTGAACTTCTGAATTTCAGAGACCTCTCTGAAATAATTTTACTGTGCTGAGCCCTGGTCTCTGCACTGAAGATCTTGACAACAGTTTACCCAGCCTTTAGAGTACTGTCTGATATACCCATAGGTAAAAAATGAAAGAGAAAAAAGACATTTGATGAGAATGTTTGCTTTAAGTAACTTTTCAATTGTACCCATCAAAATAATCTCTATCCTTACCTATTTTTAAAAAATTAATATTTCTTATTATTTTCAGATGAGACTGACACCTTGCCAGTTTCAAAAAGGTCTTTGTGTTTATCTGCAAGGTTAAAATGTAAGTAGTTCATGGAGTTATGAATCCATGGGCTTGCTTGTTTTTTAATTCCTGCTTGTTTCCTCAGAAACATGAATATTGTATCTTTCTGATATGTCATAATTTCATATTCAGAAATTGAACAAATTATAAAATAATGTAAAAAGAAAAAAAGATCCATTACCAAGAACAGCACAATAGCTGCTATAAAGAGAGCTACCCGTGCTTCATCTCTTAGCTAGCCTTTTCCTTTTTATTTGTTTATTTGCTGGGGCCAGGGTTTCTTTTGCTAGACAAAGCAGCAGTCTGAAGGCAATTCTGCTTAGTTCTCCTTGTTCACGTAAAGCCATTTGAAGAAGTTCCATTCATTAGTATCTAATTTCCAAGACCCTTGTATGAAGCAGAAAGGCAAATTATCAACTTCTTTGAAAAGCTGTTTTCCCCCTAATATAGTACCCATATGTTCTGATTCTATTCAGTTAAAGATTCTCTTCTCAATCTTTTCTGTACAGCTATCAAGCCCTCAACCTACTCAGGACTGGATTTCTGGTGCCCTTTTCCCCAAGACTGTTTTCACCTTTGTTATGAAACCAAACCTTTCTTTAGTACAAAAGGGCTACACTTAGTTAAGAAAACTGATACATACTCCCTACCTGACTGTTTCAGGAAGAAATCTGTGGCTGTGTCAATGTTCTCAAATAATTTCACCTCTGACTGCAAAAAGCATTACTTGTAAGAGCACAAAGCTAGTTTTTAGCTTTCTTTATTGAATATATAAACCTCTTTGACCGAGTTTTTCAGTTTGTTAACAATTATAGAAGTTGCTTCTGCTAGGCTTGCCTATTACATTATATATTATCAACTACTGCTTTGTATTTATTTTTTGTTTTCAGAATATAATTACAATCCTAGTCACCACAGAGCCTGGGAGTGTTTTTACAGGCTGAGTTTATACTATCTGTAATATAAAAAATATTAAATCAAACCAGTATTACCTCTCTATAATGACAAAGGGAATTAATTTCAGCTTTTTACATCTAATAGTCAGGTTTTTGTTGCTTCAGTGTAAACTCTTAAACATCCTAGTCCGTGTATTTTTTATTATCTGATAGATATTAATTTCGTTTATGCCCATCTCATTTATACAGTGACTTCAAAATTTATGCAGAAAATGCAGAAACCTTTCCTCAAGGCTTCTTAGCTGGCACCCTGGGTGAAAGTCTCAGCATTATATATATATCATGATTATCAGAGATGAGAGCCTAGGGATGTTGCTCGAAGTTGTAGCTCATGTCTTCTTCATTCGTTTCTCTTACCATGCTATTTGTATCTCTGCTCTGCAGTCCTACCCTTTACTTTTGGCGGTAGAATTTTCTTATCTTTCCCACTCTAATTCCATTTTAATTCTCTGTATTATTTCTTCTAAATTTTCCCCGTGATTTTTTCCTCTTTCTTTATTATTTTCCAACCTCTTGACTAGTCAAAATCTTATGATTTTTCTTCCTAATCGTTTTTTACTCATCATTTAAGATCATCTCTAATTTGGGCGTAATAACTTGCCATTTTATATTATGGCATTGTCTCCTGCTGTGTGTATTCAAATTACGATGTATCTGAAGATGAGACTGTATTACATTAAATTCAGTTTTTCAAGGATTCTAACAGTTCCTCTTACAATGTATTTTTTTTTTTCTACTCCTCCCAATAATTTTTAATTTTATTTTGCATTTCTATTCCTAATTGTTATCTTTAATCCATACTTACATCACTAGTCGTAACCCTAGTTTCTTGTTTACTAGTGTTAATCCTACTGCACCTCACCTCCACTGGAAATTTTAGTGAGTTGATTTCTGAGATTTGATTTCAAGGCACGATTTAGCAATACAGGCTGGTTTCTTCTTTTCTTCATGCTTTGCTTCCGTATGGAGTGTCTATTGACTCTACAGCCCTTGTGTGCTCTTCTGATTTATGACCTCATAGTAACTCTATCTGGGGACAAATACCTTTTAAGATGATGCCTTTAGGTAGGTATTAATTCCAAAACCAAGAAAAATCATCTTAGGAATTGAAGGGCCCAGGAAGGGGTGAACGTACAGATGGTGCCGTACCACTTATGGAGCATTTTGAGAACCCATTTTCTCCCGTGACCTTCAGCAATCTCCAGCAGCGGTTGTTAAAAACAAAGATATAAAATGCAATCCATTCACATATCAACGACCCGAAATAAAAAAGCCCTCTCTCTTATTAAACAAAATTCTAAAATAGCATGCAGTCTCACCTGCTGTCCTGGCAAGAATTTTTCATGAAACAACATAACATGGAGAATATCTTTATTCTTTTAAGAATAAATGCCAAAAATATTTAAGCATATATTATTAACTTAGCATAAAATGTCTAAAACCAAAGAGCATTGCTTTTTATATAATCTGTCAATTCATTTAGACAACAATTTTTAATTTTTTTCTTTTTTCAAGAAACATCGCAGCAAATAGCTTACTTCTGTTAGAGAAAATAAAATCTACTATTACCCCAACAGTGAGAATGAGAAGAGGAAGAAATGTCACAGAGAAAATGTCCACATAAGAAAAATGAATAATGGAATTGTTTCACAATTCATAAAATAACCAAACTAAGATAGCAAATTCTTACTCAGTTTTTACTGCATCTCCACTCACATAAACACCCAATAAAGTCATTTTAAGTTAAACTTACTTTTAATAAGAGTCTAGGTAAAGACTGAAGAATCAGCTCAGAAAGCCCTAAGTACAGAGAAAATCTGTTTTAGTAGAAAATATGATAAGCTTTCTACAGTATTAAGTTACTCGCAAAAATGCTGGATGTGGTGCTGTTTCAGTTACACCAGCATAATTCAGAAAGAATTCAGCTGAAGTCAATGAAATTATTCCTATGAAAGATCAAAGTAAGTTCATTAAGTAGAAAAATTGTGGAGGCTATGGCAACATACCAATATTAATACTTATTGGCTTTATAATACATTGAACATTATTCAACTTTCGGTCCTTGCATGTAGGATCTGGGATAAACACCTCCCAAATTCCTCCATGATCATCCGCTCAGCTAGACAGACAGAGTAACCTCTTTTTTCTGCCTCTTCAGCTTGCACCAGGAGACAAGCACATATTGTTTTCGCTTCTTCCCAAGATATACATACAGCTGGTTGCCTGACAGGGGAAAAGAAACTAGTATGAAATATCTCCATTTTAAATACACACACAAAAAAAGACAAACTGCAAAACTCAGTTAAGAGTTGGAATGCACAGAGCTGAATCAGAGTAGCTGCACTGTTACTGTAAGATACATCCTTGCAGGAATTTCACTGTCCTACACTGACTAGCTTCTGCTTCTAACAGATTGCTTCTGAGTTTTTCTAATTTATCACATGGAAGACTGTGTTCACACTACATAATTAATCTATGCAAATGCTGCCCAACAGGTGCAGACAGAGAAAGCCTCTTCCTCCATCTGCATGCAATAGTCAGATCCTGCGTCATGTACAAGGAAACGTGTTAAAAAGACTTAGTCAGGGTCTAGGAGGTACTAAATGTAAATTCAGTCTACTGCTGTTAAAGGAAATAGCACCAAGCCCCTCAAGGATTCCCTGAATGGCACCTTAGCAACCTTGCTTTGAATAAACTCTAGAAACTACCAGTCATTAACATCATAACTCATTTTACTATATTAATAACATAACTCATCCTACTGTGCAATTCAAGCAAAGGCATAACTTAGCACCATCTACCCCATCAATACACTACCAACAGCAGAAATTATTAATATATTTTAAAAATAGGTCATCAGAAAGTATTTTAAAAATGGAATTAAGATAAGAATTTCAAGGTAATGGTTGATGCAAAGAAGCAAAGAAAATGATGTATGCAAACTGAAAATTTTAGAGCCTGGAGTAAAGCTCATAAAATCAATTAAGAGGTGGTTTAATTAATTTTCGTTGTTATTAACAGGTGTTTCTATTTATTAGGCAAATGACTATAAACCAACCAAAAATAGAGATTAGGCTACAACTATGTTAGAAAGCATAACAACATCAGGATAGTACGGCCTTCTTAGAATATTTTACAAACCAAACTGCCAACACAAATACAATTGACAGGAGGTGGACCAAAGGAAGAAGAGATGGGAAAGAAGCAGTGATATAAACATGCTTATTAATTGAATACCACAAACATATTAATTACATAATTTTCTCAGTACTTCTTTGGTCAAGATTTTGTTAGAAATCAATGCTTGAACATAGAAAAATTTAAGAACAGAGAAACTGAAGGAAAACATAAAGTAGCTAAGGAGGAAAAAAAGTTGAGAGAATGAAGTATGTGATCAATACACAAATAACTGATGTTTTGTAAGCAGACCTAACACATATATCCCTGAACTCTGTATACTATATTCTTAAAAGATAGTTATAGCCTCTCCTTTAGATATTTTTTTATTTATAGAAACAAGATCGCAAATGCTATGTGAAGTGATTCCTTGTATATAAGCCATCTGTCATTTTAGTCACTATTTCTTAGATAATTATGATAATGGTTACAAAAAAAGTTAATGAAGTCAGACCAATGGATTATGCATTGCTACTCCCAAATAGTCACCTGTCTGTCTTCAATTTTGGTAACATTTTGAATGTTGATGCTAAAACTGGGCTATTTCCTTCATTATTTCCAATGTCCATGTAGTTTAGCACATTCAACTGGTTTTTTTCATCTGGACTTTCTTCATAATTTTTGCAACCAATGCATTTGCAAATAGAGGAACACATAATTTTAGCCTGGCAAATACAGAATACTTAGAATAAAAATTGTTGTTGTGGTTTAACCCCAGCCGGCAACTAAGCACCACACAGCCGCTCGGTCACTCCCCCCCAGAGAATTGGAAGAGTAAAAGTGAGAAAACTCGTGGGTTGAGATAAAGACAGTTTAATAGGTAAAGCAAAAGCCACGCATGCAAGCAAAGCAAAACAAGGAATTCATTCACTACTTCCAATCGGCAGGCAGGTGTTCAGCCATCTCCATCATCAGCAGGGCTCCATCACACGTAATGGTTACTTGGGAAGACAAACGCCATCACTCCAAACGTCCCCCCTTTCCTTCTTCTTCCCCCAGCTAAGCATGATGTCATATGGTATGGGATATCCCTTTGGTCAGTTGGGGTCAGCTGTCCCAGCTGTGTCCCCTCCCAACTTCTTATGCACCCCCAGCCTATTCACTGGTGGGGTGGTGTGAGAAGCAGAAAAGGCCTTGACTCTGCGTAAGCACTGCTCAGCAATAATGAAAACATCTCTGTATTATCAACACTATTTTCAGCACAAATCCAAACCATAGTCCCACACTAGCTACTATGAAGAAAATTAACTCTATCCCAGCCAAAACCAGCACAATTGTATAAATCTTAACTTAAACATATATTCGAGCAAGCTATACCACCACGGACTTATTCTAGATGTGCTGGTCTTGGATACTCCCAGAGCGAGACCATCAGTATCAATACAGTAAGCAAGCAAGACAGGTTTTTTTCCACAGATTCTCTGTGGAGATTGATGTTCTGTACATGGACAAATCACTCCTCAATTTGTGGATAAATTTGCAAGATAACCAAAACACCACGGGTGCAAAGAAACTACCAGGATTAGCAGAAAACCATTTCTCATTTCTTCTGGAGTGAGGCATTGGCTGAGAGCTCCTGATACCGAAAATTTTAGCTGATCAACTTCAGCCAGATTCAGTTCTTTAAAGACATGACAAGAAAGAGACCATGCCTCCTTTGTTCAAAAAGTTTTATGATGAAAAATACATGGAAAAAAGTGATTATTTTTAGCAACTACTAGTTACAGAATATAGTCAATGTTAAGGTAGTAACTGATGAGAGGAAAGTTCACCTGACTCACCTCAAAGCACTCACAATAATTCTTGAGGCATCCTGAGCGCTTGCAATTACATCCTTTGCTATGGTGAGGTTTAATTTCTCCTAGTTTCCTTTTCCCAATCTTTGGTAAGAAAGCTTCTGGGTTTCTATCAAGACAGGCCTAAAACAAAAATTGCTACATTATGAGAAATTCAAAGAAATGTTTTTAAACACCTGAATGATTGTGATCCAATGTTTAACACCGAAGTTCTTACTTTCCACTCTCATTATTGGTGGTATGAAGCCCAAGGATAAAGGAGTCTGCCATAGCGTGTGAGAGCAGGAATTCAAGGATTCCAGAACAATAAGCCAACTTTGCTCTACCATGGGAAGCAACTTACCTTGTTTTTATGGAATAACCTAAATGACCCATCTACTGTTCTCTTGGTGCTGGTTTTCTTTCACTGCTGACACTACTTTCACGAGAAATAAAAAGTTCTCAGTGAAGAAAGAACCTTTGCAAACACAGCAACATACACCTCAGAATTTTTAAACATATCTTGTTTTATTAATGGCCCAATACAAAGACACTGAAATCAGCATTGGATTGGAACAGCAGGTTTTAATTAGGTTCCAAGACCTTGCAATGCCATGGGCTACTAAAAGGCAGGTTTAAAAGGTTATATGCCCTTTATGTACAAGATTGATGGATGGCACAGGTATGCTTTCGTCAGTGACAAACAAGATCTATTATGCTCTACGAGATGCTATCTACAGCAGTGAAAGGAGCGCTAAGACACCAACAACCCCATCAGCTGAACTACAGATGAGCATCTGATTTGAAAACTAGTTGTTGCATATCGACAGCAAGAACTGCTGTGGCTTTGACTAGTTGGATGTGGCAAAGCTCTAACTCTAATTAGATCAACATCTTGTACAATCCTGAAATTATGTGAATGATATAAAAAGAGTTCTGGAATGTTGCATACAAGAAGCACAAAGACATTAATATATCCTTAAAGCATCAGCAGTAGAGTAAGACTTTTCATTATCATTTTAAAACTTACAAAACATAACATACATATTAGATTAAATTATTGCCCAGATTGTGCAGTTTGATACACACACAAAAATGAGCCCACATATTATTCTTTATTCCACTAATAAAATCAGTCTCCAAATGTAGAATTAACCTGCTTCTCACTAGTGCAGCATTCAATGTTACTGCTAGGAGAGCCAACTTTGCATGGCTGCATGGGTCAAACAGAAAGACTAACACAAACCTGTCAATGAGAATAATAATTTGGATAGTAATAATTTGTCTTCCTTTAACTACTGTCTGACTTTGGGATACAATACATTTTCCTTCAAGTGAAAAAGTTTTCTGAAATTAAATTTGGGTTTGAATACTTCCTTCCAAGAATAAAAATTATCATTCAGTTAACACATCACTAGTTTTAATCCAAAGTGTCAGAAGTTCTATAAAAGGAAGGAAAGAAATCCCTAAATTTCTTTATGTAAGAATAATACAGAGGCAACATTTAGCTTTATTTAGGTTACAAATAACATATTTCAAATACTGTAACTAGTGGAAAAAACAATACTGCTGTATTTTTCATACACGAAGCTGATACCAATGTGTACTGTACTTTTTTTCCTTTTTGTTTTACCTTAATGGCTTTAAATCGCTCAGTTTCATGAAGTTGATTGTTGTAACAATTATTGCAGTTGCAGTTGTTGCAAAAATCACCATTGGCAAAGCAATCACAATATCTATGATTAACATGTAAAATAACGTAAGAAATGAAAAGATTAACTGGTTTAAGTGTAAATTTTTAAATATAAATTCTACTTCTGGACAGAATGTTCAGTTTCTACTAATGAAAAATGTTCCTTCCTCTGTAATTTAATCATATCCAAACGTAGACAAAGAGCTTCTCTCTCTCTTCCAATTTTACATTTTGTAAAATACACCCAGTCCATCAATGAACCATACGTTAATTATCATGTATACATCTCTGTGCATATTATTTATGTATGAGAGCATCAGCAAGACAGAGAAATTATATTTTAGTATACAGCAATTACATTCTACATAGGATTTTCCAGATATGCTCTGAACAATTCTTCCAGCTCCTCTTTTTATTTTTCATACTTTGGACTATATACAGTCATCTACACCTCTGCAACAAATTCTGAGCTTGTGTGACACTAGTTTACATCAACTGTGGATCTTTCTAACTCAGTAGCAGATGAGTAATTTTTGACACATACGTACTGTTCATTTTAAAGCACACATTTCTTGTATGTTTGTCCTTTCATCTATACACTGTTATTAGCATTTATTAAATGTTGATAAACTATTACTTACAATTTAAGGCACTGAGATTTTGTGCAGTTACATGGTTTCTTAGACTTTGTAACCCCTGAACCAAAAGGTAAGCTACACAGGTTGAAAGAGGAAAAAAAATTAGAAAAAGATATACAAATACAACTGCAATGAAAACTAATTATTCTATAGTTTCGAAACAATAAATACTGATTTTATTTTTTTACACCAATATTGGTGCTACTTAACAAGTGTGGCCTCACAGAGTGCGTGAGAAAAAGAGAATAAGCAAGCTGTAATCTCCCCCTATCCACCAGCTGTCATTACTTGGGACAGGTCTGCCCTTTGGTCATACAGCCTGATAACGGTTGTGCAACTGCAAAGCTCTCACACCTTTCACACTGGGGTTGCATCTGCCTCTTATTTAAAAATGATCTGCAATTAAATATTATTAAAAGAATTCCATTAGTGTTAGAAATACAGGCTAAACATATGCTAATTAGATCTGGAAACATATCAATTAACTTAGAAAATTAAATGTTTCTCAGGCAAATGGACAGCACAATTGGACTGATCCCAAGAAAACCTGAAACCATGCTACATAGTCTTGACCGCCAGCAACTGGCATCACGACAACCAAGATATATACACAAAGCATTTTTACAGAACTGCATTTTTGTTACAAGAGAGAAGCAGCTATGCAACATGAAAACGTCTAGAGTCATTGCCAATTTAAAATTCAAAAGTCATCATGGATGTAAGATGTTTCACGCATCTTACCCCTCTGCGGTCATTTTCACCGGCCCGTGCAGATTTGATTCCAGATGGAATGTGGCAGTGCTAGCTACTGGTTGTAAGGGTCCATTTTCAAACTGTTCAAGATAAAATGCACATATTCTGTTTATGTTAACTTTTTAAAAAAGACTCTTGTAAGTTAACAGAGAAAAAGTAACACAAAGAAAATGCTCCAGGGATAATGTGATTGCCAAGGTTACTGATAAAAACTCATAGAAGTAAAGACCATGAAAACAGCATGCATCTCCTCTTGGAAACCATTCAGTATGTCAGGAATCCCATTTATCCCAATGCAAAGAACCAAAAACAGCTCTCAGTGCTGCAGTGTTGGTGCACTATTTTCAATTTACTGAGAATTCTAGGTTCAGTTGCTTTTAATTCCAGTAGTCAATTGAAACTGACTGGTGACCTGATGATTTACATTATGTTCAGCTGCAGTATGACATCTAATTGGTTGAAGGCTAAGCAAAATTTAAAAAAAAGAATCAGCTCACAGGCCAAGAAATACACTGTGGATCTGTTGTCTCTTCAGACATATGATTAGTAAGGGCCTGGTTATGGAGGGAGACAAGGGAAGAACAATTAGGATTATACTGGTATTACCAGTAATGGAGGGACAGTGAATAATTGTAAATCGCTGTTATTTTAATAGGCAATTAATCTAGCTCACCATAAAGAAGAGGAAAATTAATATATTTAAAGCAAGAGAAGAAATCTAGGAAACAACTAATTTGGGATAAAGTTAAAAAAGAATTACAAGCCTGTCTACATCACTGCTCCAGAATGTTTAGGCACCATATTGCAGATATACTGCCTTTAGAGATGAAAGACTCCCTAGGTCATTGTTCCATCTGACCCTTGGGTTTTTTCTTTTAAAATAGTGGCTGCTATCCACAAACCATTTTCTGTGTTTGTACCAACATCACATATTCACTTCACACAAATTGAAAGTTAACAATTAAAAATTTGCAGTGATTTTTGCTACCACTTCTGTTGGAAGTAACACATGAGAAGCCAAATATCTGCAAGGATTTTCAGTCTTCTGTTCAATGTTCATCAACAACAAAAAAAAAATTGACAAAAATTATAGAGATTTGATGACTGTTAAATCCTAATCAAGAGAAAAGAGTGTAAAAAAATCCTACTGGAAGAAAATATTCCCCTTCTTCTGGTAAAAGTCAATGTGCTTTCCTTCACCCCAAGAGAGTCTTAAAATTGTTCTCAGAAATAACATTATATAATACCAAATTCAAGGTTTCAAGGCTGGAATAAATTTATTTTTCTTATGGAAAACTTTATTTTTAATTCTGGTATTACTTCTAGAAATTGTTGAAATCAGAAACCTTTATATGCAGAAAGCATACTGAGTGCAGAACTAATCTGTCCAAATCAGCTAAACTGTCTTTAGAAAATGCATACAATTGTTACTTCCCAACATAGACTTAACAACCCATTTTAAGAAAAGGAAAAAGAGTGTACATTGTACTTAACAAGTTTAAAGGATAAAGCTTCCTTACCTCTTGTTCGTTCAGAACCAGTTCACCTGGGACAGGCAAAAGCTGCCCCAGTACAGCTGTTACAGAGTTGTCCACATCTGAAAAGAAGACATTTACCTGAAGACAGCAGAACTACTCAAAGCGTATAAAGTTTCACTTATGCATAAATATTTTTTGAATTAAGCATACAGGCAAATCGGTATCTTCAACTTCTTTTGTTAATAAAAAAAATTACCTGAGGCTGTCTGTCCTCTGTTAGCACTTTCTCCTACAATTCAGTTTTGAATCCAAACTTACTCTACAATAAATAGTGTCAATGAAGGACCTAGAAATTTTCTCTCCAGAAATGTTTTTCTCATTGCAAAAAAAACAAGAATAAAAACTTGACCACACAGAGATACCCCTGATAGAAGAACCCACCACCAATTTGCCAGCTGGGAATTTGAGCAAAGGATGTTTTTACTCTATGACAATCAGTACATTTTAATTCAAATGCCATAGACTTAAAATACTTTGACAAAATAAGAAAAATGTCAGAAACAATTAAATATATTTATCCTGAGTTCTTATTTTACAAATTTCTAGAGTTCTGAAAGAGCATCTAGAACAGAGGTTTTTAGCTTATGAAAAAAATTACTCAAGACCCATGGAGAAAACCATAGCTGTAAGAGTAAGTCTTTGTGAAGGTCCTGGTGAAGAACCGCATGTGAGTACATCAGCATCCTAGCCTATGCAGAAAAAAGCAAACATCAGTCATAGTAAGATTACAAGATGAATCTTATACCTGTACTTACTTCCTTCCCATCTAAAGAAAGAAAAAAAACCTGGAAGCCAAAGGACAGCTTAATTCAAAAGTTGCAGACATTAGTCCCTAGAAATTTTTAGGTATAATTTCTGGACCTAATTCTTTTACTTGCTGTGAAGATGAGTAAAACAGAAGAAAGCTCAAGCAAATAACTAAAAAACATACGCCAGCGCACTCCTCCTCAGCTTTTTCTTCCCTAACATTAGAGCAAATGAATAAGAGTTTGAATCTTATAAAGGAACATGACCTTTAACTTGAATGTGACTGCTCTACTCTTCTGATGGCTTCTGACAAATACAAGTAAACAGGCTCCATACCCGGAGCATCTGCTGAGAGATGCTTACATTCGGCACCTATTGATATTGAGAGCAGTATCTGTGCTTATATGGTGCCTAATATTAAAAGGCTTTGCTTTCACATTGCCATCAAAATGCACCACTGTAATAAAATAGTAATAATAAATAATGAAATAAACCAGGTTAATAATGAGGAAGCTATATTTAGGTAAAGAAATATTTATTTAAATTAAAACTAAACTACACTCAAATACTTTGTTCCTGCTCAGATGAAAATGTGTTACTCCATCTAAATAGCATTAACTTTAGGACCTCAGAAACCACTTTCTTTAAAAACTGATGGCATTTCAAGTTCACATAATTGTGCAAATATTAGTGAGACGTTCTGAATCCCAAGGCTGAAGTATAGTCATAGCCCACAACACCGAATAGAGAAAGAGTGACACTTGGTGGCAAGCTAGGGTAAATGCAAATGTACGCAGGCGCTTATGCTAAATGTGTTTTATATGGAAAGTAATCTTTACATTAAAAACTTTCAAAAAATCCAACATATCAGTTACATCATTCGTATTACACTGAAGTGCCTAGAAATTTTTCAGTTATAAAATAAAGTAAAATAATAACTGGTGATAGCTACATTAGCTTTGGCTCATCTCCTACTGTTGCTGCTTAAGAACATAAACACATGCAGTGTTTATGATATATTAACCATCTCTGATATATTATCTGACAGGCTAGAGATAATTTTCATTTTTATTGTACCTGATTGAAGATAATTATGTTGGTCGTGATACTCGGGAATTAGATGAACTGGTTTTAGTTCTTGTGTGCCACAACTGTTTATACAGAGTATTTGAGTACCTCCTTCCAACTGGCAGATAACCTGGAATGAATAACTGATGATTAGCTTTCATCTGAGAAACTGTATTTCTAAGCATATAGATATAAAGGTTTTCATAAGAGTACCACCTGTCTTATAAAGCTTCATAAGCACAGACTGGAATCTCTCAAACAAATGGATCATTATGCATTAAGATGTTTGCTTTTTGACCCTTAATTTTAATTTCTTTTTGGAAGCAGCTATTGAGATCTAACACTGTAGCTCTTCAACCTAGGTGATATGGATTCCTGGTTCTCTAAATTGCTCCATGGGGCTTTGTAGAGCATATTCTAGCTATTTACTAGTGTGCTGGCTTCAGATTCAGTTCCCTAACCAGAACATGCCATTGTAATTGTTCATGTTTAATTTCATTTATTTAGCTGTGATTTTAAATCTTTTCCTTCAGATGAAGTAATCTTCACATTGGTTTTTTTTTTGTTTCCAGCTGTTAAATAGAAAATAATATGGTTTTTATATATACTGTTTTGTATATATATAAAGTAGCACTACAACTAGATAAAATTTAGACTGTGAGTCCAAGGAAGGAACTGCCTTGTTCTTGATACAGCACTGACTAAGTGGGACTTCTTGATGCTAGCATGGTACAAATAAGTTAATTTTCTCTAGCATATAATTTTGCTATCAATTACAGGATATAATTACCACAGGGCTGGGATCATTTCTGTGTGAACATCTGGATTCTTCCACTACACTGTGCAATGCTAATAACTTGCAGCCAGACTCGTCAACATTTGAACTCTGAAAAATTGCTGTGTGTTGGTGATTCTCAATAACATTACTAACTGCCTCTCTTACTTCAGCCTGAAAGATAAAGTTTTAGATCTTAACAGACATGCTTTAAAACCTACTTTAAATTCCAAGCAAATACAATAAATTTAAAAATTAATCTGCATAAATCATATATTTTAAAGCAAGCATTGTATTCAAATGTAATACTGAGAATAGTTAATTTACTTGTCAATGGCAGAATGATTTTTGCTTATATTTCAAGTAAGAATATTTGTGAAGAATAACAATAACATACTTCAAAGTAACAATGGCATTCAGTGTCTCCAACATCATGAAGCATCAACTGATTTCTAAACTGCCTTGGAGAAGTTAGGCAATAGTCACAGCAAATTATGCTAAACAAGAATTAATCTTGACTGGGAATCACTGGGAGTTAGTCTAAGTAAGAAATAGTCATCTGAGACTGGACTGCAAATTCAGTTATACCTATAAATCAGATTGTTCCAAAATGAACTTTTGTTACGGTGATCAACTACTGTGTGTCATGGCATTCCATCATAGATGTGGTGCCACTTGCATTTTTTTGAAAACCAATTTATCGCCTATCTTGCCGATCCACTACAGTCACACTTCCTTGCCCCTCTTAATATACACTTTAAAAGACCGAATTGGACAACCTTGAAAAACCTGGCTATAAAATTCCAGTAATTTTCAGAAATCTCCTTTTCATGAAATACCTGAATTTCTATAGTTTGTCTCGCACGTATCTAGGAAATTATATTTGAAAAATTCAAGCATTTTAAGAGAATAATTAAGTTGCAAAGAACATCTCTCCATAGGCAGGGAATGCTAATGTTAAAGCCAGATTTTCATCCTCAGCCTCAGCTCTGTTCCTTTATATACACTGCACATGTGATAAAGGCTTAAACACTAATCAGCTGCCCAAGGGTATTTGGCGGAGTCCCGCTAGGCAGTTTGTCTTCAGGTGGCCTTAGGAGAAGCCCCCTCCCTAACTGGCGTGAACTGGAACCAGAATGTGCAAGTGGCAGACAGGAGCCAACTAGACTTGAGCCAACAGGAACGGAAACAGGCAAAAAATCCAGATGCTATTCTTCCTCCACAATGTAGCAGTGTAGGAAATCTACAGAACATCATTTTTCTTTCCCTTTCTGTTGTGAACGGATCAGATAGGACAGTGTTTGAAAAAAACTTTTACCCTCTGTCACTTAGAATAAATCCCATTTTAGACATTCAACACTTGGACAGATTCTTCCAATAATAAAATCTTACATGCATACTTACTATTTCATCATAGACAGAAGCACTAGCCCGAGGTAAGCCACAGATATCACTGGAAGATTCTAGTACGTAAAATAAAGCATGTTTTGTTTACAAAAAGATCAGTGTTTTATACCAAGAACTCCTTTACAGCATCAATAGAAGAGATTTTGATGTCACTACAGCATTACATTCTTGTGAAAGAAATATTTAATATTCTTTTGTAAACAGACTTGCTGGGAAAATCAGACTTCAGTTTGGGTCTTTTTGATGTCTTTAAAAGGTTTATTGTGCCCATTTGGTAAAATCCATTTACCTTCAGGATAAACTACCTTGTAAGATCAAATCTAGCAGGCAGTTTAACCCTGAGCAGGACTGTAAACAGGTTATGGGCAGAACACATCAAACAACTGCTCACAAGCTTACTGTCAGCAGCAGCATCAGTGCAAACCACCTAACTTTCATAACCAGTGGTCAAACTTCAAAAAGAAATAAAAAGGTTGTTCAACTCAATATAAAAAAAAAAAAGGTGCTGCAAGAAGGAATATCTTCTTCACAGTCCCCTGAAAGAATGGGGAGGTGGTATGAGAGGAAAGGAAAATCAAAATAAGACTGGACTATGTGGTTGAAGCAACATGAACGTACACGAACGAACAGTGGTCCATTCTCCTTTCAAACATCCTTAGTTATATTAACATTACCAGAAAAGGCTCATACTGCAACTTGCCAAAACCAGAAATTAATTTATTTAGCTATTTCAACCCTTCCCTAAGCTTATAAAAGGAGAAGAAAAAAAAAAAAAATCCCCCTCAATCACTTGCGGCACATACCATACAAGCAACTGATCAAGTTTTGTAACTGCATAGTACTGTTTTGGATTCCTTTAAATTGATCATAACAAATGCATTTATTCTCACCTGCAGCTGGAGGTATGAATGATCTGAACACCTGAAGAAAAGAATGTTTTATTTGTAACTATTTTATGCATTAAATGATGCATTTTTAAAAAATCAAATGAATAAACAAAAAAATGACTTAAAGTGACCTTGAAAATTGGAAGTTATTTACATTTTCATGACATAATTAAGCTCATAAATGCTGCAGCCTATTCAGCATTCATCTTTATATACCTTGAATATTATTTCAGCTTTTTCTGCTCAACATATAGTTATGGTTCAGATCTAATGCATTTACAACTATAATAGCATCATACTTAATACCTACATTTGTATTTTCAAAAACAAACCAAATGAAGAGAAAATGGAACAAAGACAGAAACCAACTATTTTGTAGTTTCAAATTAGAATTGAGATAGTTGAAACTAGACAATTTGCTCTCTATCTATGTATGCTGTGCTTCCTCTTAATATAGACAACACTTTAGGAGGGTAAGAAAGCAGTGTAGAAGCAACCAATCAGCTTTCTTTATTTCAATAAAATTATTTATAACCTGATTAGAATTTTGTTCTAATACCTTCAAGAAACAGGGCAGATTAAGGAAACATGCAGATTTAGTGTGATAAACTGTAAGGATACTAGGAAGAGAGCTGGTCAGAAAAATTTTTTCTAAATCTCCTTTTTAACTTCTTGTACAGAGACTAACAAATTTTCATTATCTTCAACTTGACTTTGAAGAAAGCAACTGTTATGCCTTAATCACATCTTTATTTTCTAAAGGCTTCCACCAGTCTTTTGAATCTCATTAACGGTTCAAAAGATTGAAGGTCTTGATTATTAAAGAACTACTGATAATATTGAGCATGCGTGTAAACAACCTTCCAAGGCAGAGATACTTTTAAACTACAACCATAACTTGAAATCAGAACAAAAACCAAAACACATAAGGTAACTGTCACGGTAGACCTCAAGCATCCCAGGATGAAATGCACTGGGAAACACACTGGGCCGGGTAGTGTCAGCAATGATTTCTGTGATAGGAGGTTTCCTGCACAGACAGCCCCACAGCTGCCACCTGGCTTCAGCCTGGCACCTCGGTGGGATACTGCAAGGGAAAATCAGACCTCTTTTTCAACCAAGTGATTTTTGTGAGTTTTGGGGGTTTTTAAAATTCTTTTGATTTTTTAATCTGAGAACAGCACTGTTTGTCAAGATACTTACATCAAAAAAATGTCAACTGGTATGCTTAATTATTTCAAGATAGCTTCTCAGAGGAAACCTCAGTGCCCCTCTAGAAGCAGCCACAGTGCAAACTTAAAATTTGGAGATTTCTTCAGATGATATTCTACAGCCATAAACAAAGATGCAAGGACACAATAAGTATTCTACATATGAATAGCCAGCATTAAACAGATGGATTTGGTCCTGTGAGCAACACAAGAAGTTTTATGCTGTGTACCTTTCTAGATAGTAATTGATCCAACATAGAGAATGTCACTTCAAACTATACAGAAAAACTGCCAAACGTGGTAAGCAATGGGAAACCCCTCTCTCTTACAAAACTACTTTCCCTATGGAGATTTAACAATACAGGCTACAGTTTACTGCTGTGGAGATTTAACAATACAGGCTACAGTTTACTGCTGCAAATAAATTGGTTTTTAACTCATTTGGACTATAAATGTTAAGATTAGAAGTGTGTCACCTGTGGAACTAAAAAACAAAAGTCAATATCCTATTTGTACTTTGTACAATTATGTAATAGTTGCTAACACAGATGGCAATATATAAAACCAAAGTGGGTATATTTGTGCCATGGTAAGATTTTTTTAATAAGCAAAATAACTACCCAGCCATTTAAAAATATGGCTTTTAACATGGACAAAAAAGAACAGCAGTCAGAACCATATGTTCACACTGCATGCTATTTCTGGCAATATAAAACCGAAATTTATTTCTGTATTTACTACTAAGTTTGTTCTAGTATAAAATTTATGACATAACTTCAAACATTATGTGGATCCCATATAAGTTTTAATGTGGCAATTCCTCACATTTAAGTCACAAATAAGTATGAATATATAAAAATTCCTATTTCACTTAATCTTACTGGTATCGTTCTGACATTTTGACTGACTGTTCCTTCTGGAGAGAAAATGCTTGAAGTTGGAACACTGCAATTTTTATGTTGCATCGCTACAGAAGAAAGAAAGTGGACACCATTTGAAGGCAGATAAGGCGAATGCGTATGTTCAGCTTCTTCTGGAAGATTTAATTCCTTGTATTTTTCAAGATCATCATCATCGCAGCTGTTGTTTCCATGCGGATGTACTTCAACTTTTACTATTGTATTTTGATTTTCAATGGTAAGTGGATACTGGAAGTGATCTAACGAAGTCTCTCCCACATTTACAGTGCATAGATGATTGTCTTGACTAGATAGCAATCCTTCTTCAATAGGATTATTAATTACTGCAGTTTCCAGATTAAAGTTTTCAGAACTAACAGGACTATTTTGACTAAATATTTCAGTTACAAGTCCACTGTCTGTTACTGATCTTATATCAAGCAATATCTGATTCTCCATAGTCATGGACAGACTGTCAACTGGTTCATATTTATTTTTTTCGTTGAAGATAATTAAATTTTCTATTTCAGTATTCTTCTGAATAGTTTTTCTATCTAGAAGTGAATGAAATAGTCTTAACCAAACAACACATATATATAATCCTGAAGATTAACCCAATTAACATGTAACTGTAAAACTTAAAAATGTAACGCTGGAAGAGGTTGTTGGGGTTCTGAACCTAGCATTCAGAAAATACAGGCCACCATGCCAACACAAACAAGCTGCTTTTACCATAAGAACACATTCTTCATAACTTTTAAACACATTAACAGCATTCAGACTTCAGTAAGAATTTTGCTACTTGGTTTTAGTGGTCAAAAAAAATCAAACAAATTTGACATAGTACACTTAGCCAGCTATAATTACAGTTTTAAGTTTGTGTCAGTAAGTAGCACATTAAGACCAAACCTTATCTGCACTCTCCACATCACTATTGCCAGTTATAGACAACGCAAGCCAAAGCACCTCTACCCAGAGTATCACAAGGCCACCGTTAAAAAGACATAGGCCAAGATCTACCTGCACTGTCATCACTACTATTTCTGGATTTAGACTAAGGCAATATGGGGAGGGTCAAGCTACCCATGTCCCCCTGGCTGGACTGGGCTATGGCAGCCCTCTGAAGGCTCAACTCTCTCTGACCCATACCCATCAAACACTACCAGCTCTGGGACATCCGTGGGCGGGGCGGGCTAGGGAGACCAGCCCTGCCCAGAAGCTCCAGCTGCCCTCCCCCTCACCACCACGCTGGCTTCCAGGGCAGAAGGGAAAGGGACAGGCCCCACCTCCGCCCTGCAGAGGGCACGTCTCTGCCCT
>NW_009208597.1:0-3351 GCF_000690835.1 Fulmarus glacialis
AGTAGTCTGCCTCGTCCACTTCTTCCTCCCGCTCACTCTTAGAAGAAGCTTCTTCATCCCTTACTAAATGAGCTGACTTGCACTTCCAATATTTCTTCTTGTGTATAGGGGCGACTGATACCGGCACAGGCTGGTTCTCTGGTTCAGCCGCGCTGCCTGTCGCTGGGGTTGGAGTAGCTGCAGTGCCTGTCGCTGGCATTGGAGTAGCCGCAGTCAGATCCAGAAACCTTCTCCTCCCCTTGAGGGTACTGGATAGATTTGAACAGGGCTCAGTAGGCATGCGCCAGGCCCCAGCATGTTGCAGTGATTTGTGTCTCTCTGGAGTTGCTAGGGTGACAGCATACTTCTTCCAAATATTTTACTAGTTTTTCAGGATTCTGCACTTGTTCAGGGTTGAAGTTCCAAAACACTGGAGGTGCCCACTGTTCTAGGTACTTGCCCATACTATCCCACACACCCTTCCACTCACAGCTGTCCAGCCTCAGGGCAGATCTCTGGGTAGTATACTTGATTAATTGTTCAACCTTAAACAAGGCCTGAAACACTTTCAGGAGACATAGCAATAGGAACATGCTCGTTTGAACATCCCAAGGATATTGAAAATTCTCAAGTGCTGTTGTAATCAGCCTGGAGGAGAAGGGGAAGGTGGAGGAAGGTGTCTCCCCCATAGATTGACTCTCTGAGGAGAAGAGATAAAAAGTGTAATTATGAATAGTTTCCAAGAGATGGCTCCCGAAGTACGGGGATGATGGCAATGCTGAGGACAATCTCACGACCAATAATTTTATCATACCATAAGCCAGTGTTACACAGTACAGCAAAGCGATAGCTTTAATCCAACTCCCAGCAGTGATAAACAGCACTACAGGGAGTGCGTACGGCAAGTACAGTGTTACATTACACAACTCTGAGAACAAGCACGACAACTCTGAAAGCAAATGAATCAACATTGCAACCAGCAACTATTAAACTAATATAAACAATGCGTATCACAAATTTGTTTTAACACTCTCTGGTCAGATCTGTCGTTATCTCAACCCTTTGTGCCCCACGTTGGGCGCCAAAAAGGACTGTTGTGGTTTAACCCCAGCCAGCAACTAAGCACCACACAGCCGCTCGCTCACTCCCTCCCCGCCAGTGGGATGGGGGAGAGAATCAGAAGGGTAAAAGTGAGAAAACTCGTGGGTTGAGATAAAGGCAGTTTAATAATTGAAATAAAATGAAATAATAATAATGATGATAACAACAATAACAATAATAATAAAAATAGTAATGAAAAGGAAAATAACAAAAAGAGAGAGATATAAAACTCAGGAAAAACAAGTGATGCACCAGCTCGCCACCCACCGACCAATGCCCAGCCAGTCCTTGAGCAGTGACCCCTGCTCCCCGGCCAATTCCCCCCAGCATAGGTACTGAGTATGACATCATACGGTATGGAATATCACTTTGGCCATTTTGGGTGAGCTGTCCTGGCTGTATCTCTCCCAGCTTCTTGTGCACCTCCTCGCTGGCAGAGTATGGGAAGCTGAAAAGTCCTTGACTTAGTATAAACATTGCTTAGCAGCAACTAAAACATCAGTGTGTTATTCTCATGCTAAATCCAAAACCCAGCACTATACCAGCTACTAGGAAGAAAATTAACTCTATCCAAGCCAAAGCCACGACAAACAGCATAATACGTTTTTGCCTTCTCTCCACTAAAAGGCAAGCCTGCACTGTTGTTTGATTGGCTTTTTCCTCTACTGTCAGCAGTTTCAGCGTTTCATAATCCGTTATGAATTCAAAGTAAGGAAGCTCCTGTATCTGTTTAGCATGTGCTTGAAAGCTGAATGATGTCTCCTGCTAGATTTTTTTTCCTTCACCTTATTGGTATTAGCAAGTATATTAATCTGCTCTCTGGTGTGCTTGGTTTTTAAAATTTTTTTCTTTACAACCTGGCTAGTGATATCTTCTAAGCACATAGACTTAAATCATGCTTGTCTTATGCACTCAGAGGTCTCAGAAACATGCTCTAACCTCTGCTGCTCTTCCAGTTTTCACATCTAAAAATATGACTTGTGGCTCTGGAACAAGCTTATGCTTAAACAGATTAAATATATTTGAACTTCTTCACATGAAACAGCATCATTGTATTAGTATCTTTAAACCAACATTTCTTACAAGTGTATTGGAAATGAAACAGAAACATCTTACTGGAAAACATTTGCATGTTGTTAGAACAGGAATTCAGTAAATACTGTAGAAACCTTCAAAGTAGGGGGGTGAAAGCATACGGCTTCAAGAAAATCTCAAGCATTGTGAAACATCAGCATACCTTTCACTTCTCTCATTTTACCCTGTGCTTTCTACATTTTCCCCATATGCAGTTTTAATGGAAGCAAAACAGATCCCGATTCCTGTGTCTAAATATCCCAGTGTCATCTGCTTCCAATGTAAACATCAAGCAAGAGGAAGCCCTTAGCACATGTTGAATTCCATTGACTTGAGTGCAGAGTCCATGTATGGGCTGATCTGCACAGGTGAATTATAATTATTGGTATTTGTAATTACCTCTGTGGGAAATAACATCGATGCTTTGTTTTTTATGCTTATCTTTGGGTACCTGAATGGTTTTGACTTGTATATCCCAAAATTGTGCACGTCACAGAGGGCTGAGCAGTGGCCAGCCGTTGAGGTCTTGTAAAGAGGAGTTGCTGCCTGCAGGGCCTTGGACAGAATATGTTTAAAATAACTAATGCTTTCTAAAACTACATAAAGAAGCAATGTGTAATCCAAAACAGATAAAATACATATTAATGGTTGTGATGGGTTGACCCTGGCTGGATGCTAGGTGCCCACGAAAACTGCTCCTCAGCTGGCCAGGGGTGAGAAAATACAATGAAAAGCTTGTGGGTTGAGATAAGGGCAGGGAGAGATCACTCACCAATTACTGTCACAGGCAAAACAGACTCGACTTGGGGAAATTAATTTATTACCAATCAAATCAGAGTAGGGTAATGAGAAAATAAAAAACTAAATCTCAAAAACACCTTCCCCCCACCCTCCCTTCTTCCTGGGCTTAACTTCACTCCCAATTTTCTCTACCTCCTCCCCCCGAGCGGTGCAGGGCGACGGCAAATGGGGGTTGCGGGGGTTGCAGTTCATCACAGGTTGTCTCTGCCGCTCCTTCCTCATCACGAGGAGAACTCCTCAGACTCTTCCCCTGCTCCAGCGAGGGGTCCCTCCCACGGGACACAGTCCTCTATGAACTTCTCCAAAGTGAGTCTTTCCCACAGGCTGCGGTTCTTCACGAACTCCTCCAGCGTGGGCCTCTTCCACGGGGGAGCAGTCCTTCAGGAACAGACTGCT
>NW_009208598.1:0-1234 GCF_000690835.1 Fulmarus glacialis
AGATGTAGGTTGATGTTTAGGTGGGAGACGGAAGGGAGGGCAGCAGGTGTTGGTGGGGCTGAGGAGGGGCTGCTAAGGGAAGGTGTGGGCCAACATCAAACTCCTGACTGCTTCCGTGCCTGAGCCCCATGTGGTGGGTTGCTGTTTGGGAGCTTGGCTCTGATAAGGGTAAGGGCTAGGGTGAGGTTAGGTGGGTGAAAAAATACAGAGCCCCGGTGTTGGTTGGGTTGCCAAACGATGGCCAGGGCTAGCACCATGTGTCAATCCTGGCTACGTCTGTGCCTGAGCCCCATACGGTGTGTGGCCTTTTAGGAGCTTAGCTCTGATGAGGTAAGGGCTAGGGTGAGGTTAGGTGGGGGAACAAACACAGAGCCTCGGTGTTGGTGGAGTTGAGGAGTGGCTGCCAAAAGCATTTGAGTGCCAGCGTCAGCCTTGAGTCCTGGATATTTCTTTGCCTGAGCCCCATATGGTGGATGGCCCCTTCAGAGCTTGGCTCTGATGAGGATAACGGATAGGTTGAGCTTTTGCGTAGATAACAAGACTCTTCTGCCTTGATAACACCATCCACCACACGGGGCTCCAACAGAGAAGTAGCCCCTTCCTGGCCCCGACAACACCGGCCCGCTCCCTTAGTTATCCTTCCTAAATATCAACCTATGCCTCACTGTCACCACAGCCCATTTCCGAAAAGGCTTCCCACCAGTTGGCGTTCCAACACAGAAGGAACCAGCATTGAAAGCTGTTTCTTGCTCTTACCTTCGTGGCAGCCCTTTCAGGGGGATTTGCTCTCGCTCTACCACCCAACCAGCAACCTTGCCACAGCCCAACTGCAAAGCAGTCAAGCACCCCCTTGGGCTTCCATACACAAATAGGCAGGACTGAAAGATGTTGGTGGCACTCATCTTCCCTTAATAGACCTTTCTCAACTGCCCAGCACCTACCCACCTCCAGCACCCCAAATGTGCCATATCCACAGCTCCTAGCACCCCTTGCTACGTATTGGTGGTGCTTGGTGCTGGGCATATTCTGCTGCTGAGCTGTGGGGGGCTAGGTGGTGGGCACTGCGGGGACTGGCTTGTTATCATGTCCTGGTGCTGGGCCCTGGGAGTGCTAGGTACTGGGCAGTGGGATTTCTTGGTGCTGGGTGGAGGGTATGATGGGTGCAATGTCGTGGTTTAACCCCAGCCAGCAAATAAACCCCATGCAGCTGCTCGCTCACTTCCCCCACCCCCCC
>NW_009208598.1:1354-1850 GCF_000690835.1 Fulmarus glacialis
CAAAAAAATACAAAGCAGGCGATGCACAATGCAACTGCTCCCTGACTGCCGAACGTGTGTCACTAATGGGGGGCTACCCCCGCCCCGGTTTTCATACTGAGCTTGATGTCACACGGTCCAGCCAGTGATACCAAGGGGTGCTAGGTGTGCTGGATGTTGCGCATTGTTGTGGGAACTGAACGGGGCCCTTGACTGCTTTCCAGTTGGGCTCTGGCAAGGTTGACAGTTGAGTGCTACAGCAAGCGCAGACCGCAGTGTTGGTGGGGACCTGAAAGGGCTGCCACGGAAGACAAATACAAGGACAGCTTTCAATGCTGGTTCGATCTGTGTTGGAGTGCCATCTGGTAGGAAGCCGTGTTGGACCTGATCTCTGATGAGGGTAAGGAATCGGTTGATGTTTAGGTGGGAGAAGAAAGGGACGGGGCCGGTGTTGGTGGGGCTGAGAAGGGGCTGCCAAGGGAAGGTGAGGGTCAGAATCAGCCTTAAGTGCTGGCTA
>NW_009208598.1:1904-2322 GCF_000690835.1 Fulmarus glacialis
GAACAAACACAGAGCCTCCGTGTTGGTGGGGCTGAGAAGGGGCTGCCAAGGGAAGGTGAGGGCCGGCATCAACCTTGAGTCCTGGCTACTTCTTCGCCTGAGCCACATGAGGTGGGTGGCCAAGCCATTTCATGGCTCTGATGAGGGTTAGGGACAGGCTGAGGTGAGGTGGGAGAACAAACACAGAGCCCTGGTGTTGGAGGGGCTGAAAAGGGAAGATGTGGGCCCGCATCAGAATTCTGTCCTGACAACTCCAGTGCCTGAGCCCCATGTGGTGAGTGGCAGCTACGGAGCTGGGGTCTGGTGGGGCTAAGGGCAACGTTGAGGTTTGGTGGGAGAACAAACACAGATCCCTAGCGTGGGTGGTGCTTAGAACGGGCTGCCAGGGTAAGGTGAGGGCCAGCATCAGCCTTCAGTC
>NW_009208599.1:0-6586 GCF_000690835.1 Fulmarus glacialis
AACCTTAATGATTCTATGATTCTATGTAGAACATCTAACAGTAAAAGAAAGGAAAGCAGGATCATACAAAAAAAAGAAAGTGACTAAATTGGGTTAGATTCAAATAAACAGATACTTAGTCCACTTCTGTAAAGCTGATCATTAAGCATATGCTGAACATGAAGAAAGTGGTGCCTGAATAATATAAAATAATATATAATATTATTGTATTTTATTCTTTATTATTATATCCTAGATTATGTTTTAACTTCAAAACCAAGAATATTTAATTGTGGTGCTAATATGTACCAATATGAGGGCATGAACTCATGTATACTGGTAAACATCTGAAAATAACTAGTGTAAAAGCTGCTATTATGGTTAGTAAAAATTATATCTAGAATGGATGTATATCGAGAATTTTCCTTTTGATGCCTACAAACAAAATCTATAGCCTCAAAATCCTGTTGAATTCCAGCTGGGAGAACACTCAAATCACAGGGGAATATCTCGTTCTGGAGCGATGAATTTTTCCTGAGCAAAGAGCAATCAAGTATCATTGGGCCAGAGAACAAGGGCACAGTGTACATACTGATGCTCTCTACGGGAGGTGTGGTAATAAAGGTTCCAGCAAATGCTACTCTTCAGAGCTCCATGCTGTATATTAGACAGTCACTTCTCAGAGTAAAGCTTGACTTTTAAAATTTTTATTTAAAGCAAACCGGAGGCATCTAAACTGAAATAAATACCAGAAGTAACATAGTACCTACTTTACACCTGTGGCTAATATTTATTAAATATATTTGAGGCTTGATAGCTGAGCACCAGGCAGGTTTTACTTATTCCCCTTTGCTTATTGATAAAAAATTAAAAATCACATTTATACAGAAAGGTAAATTACGAGCAGAATAACCGTGGTTACTTCATAATGGATTCTGGCCTAAAAATTAATACAGATGGCTATTTGCAGACCATCTGATCTCCATGCTGAAATTTTCGATGCTTTTCCTACAATCTGCCAAACCATTTATCCTCATTTTAGTCATAGTTTTTCAAACTTAAGAAAGACAAGAGTAGTACTGAAAGGTATTAACTGACTACTCAACCACAAATAATCCATACATGATAGTCACTGCCTGCACAACACTTTAGAAACGCCACACCAAATTGTGATATTGGATTCAAAATGGACTCAGCATAAGCAGAAAGAAAACCGTGCCTCTGGTTAGCAGTTAGCGTAAAGCTTTCACATATGCAGGACACTGTATGAGATCCTCGGTGTTCAAAGGACTGTTGTTCTTTTTTGCAAGCCAGGTAGAAAAGCCAGTTCACACCTCCCATGGAGCAGGGGAAATTGTACCACCTCGCAGGAGAGGTAAACAACCAAGAGATCCAACCTACAGCAGCAGGCTACAGACATTTCCCCCAAGAGGAAACAGTATATAAGAAGAAATTTCCTTTTAGCTCAGAAATATTTTGATTAGGCCAGCCCTATTAAATGCCTCGTTGTGTTTCTTCGAAACAAAATCAGAGTGCAGAAATGTGCAAAATGTATAAAACTGTTAGTTTAACAGAAACTACAGTCTTCACAATACTAGGATTTTACTAGAATTCCCAACTACCTCATCTTGTTATTGTGATATTTTAGCTAACCTCAGGGTATGACTTAGTAATAGACTCAGATCCCTTCTAATAAAACATCACTTTAGAAGATGACCAATTAGTTGACGAATTTGAAATACATAAGACTTATTTGCCAAATAATAAAAGCCATAGCAAACTTTTGTCTCAATAGGCGTATTTTTAAAATCTGGAATAAGTCATAAGTGGCACAGACCACGTGACAATAATTTTCTTTCTGCAAGGAGGTAGTCCACTTAAAAATAATGATGATTTAATTAAAAAGAAAAATCAAAAAAAACAACAAAAAAAACCCTCTAGCCACTTCAAAGGCAGTCAAAGAGACTAAAGGAGAATCTAGAAGAAGAGATTCACTAGTAAGTATGGTATAGTCACTGATTTCTATATTGCAAGCAGCAGACTGCATATAAGGGAAGTATGTATTTCAGTAAAGCAGAAGAGAAGATGCTGAGACAAACTGGCAGCTGGTCTGTGCAATTCCTCTATGAATACAAAGTGTGTATTTTGGCAGGGAATTAGGTGCATTCAAGTACTTATAAATTTGAAGTGCTCAGAAAAACAATTTTTTTATTAAATCAGTACTCCCAGAAAGCATTTACTTCTCTCTCTTCTTGCAAGCTCTCAATCCTCTAGTCTGTTATGTAAGATAAATGAGGCAGTCCAAGCAAAACTTACATGGTGATTGAAAACAGAATGGCAAATATATACCTACAAATCGAAGAAAGCTGTGCCAAGCTGTGCCAGACTTTAAGTTGTTAATAACATCATGTTTTTTACAGGACGGGACTTGAAAGAAATGTCCCCTTTGTAAAAAGTTTTACTTACCTCAAATAACTGTATCATGACCACTTTGAAAATGTGGGGAAGGGGGTGGGGGGAAAATAATGCAAGAATGTGGTTTGAAAAGACATTACTTTCAACAAAGGATAGTAAATTTATTCATGCACTACACCTTTTGATTTTGAGGGATCTTGTAGGGAGACAGTACTGAGAAGCTCTGAAAACAAATTTTCAAAAATGGATATATGAATGTAAAATTGGAATTTAAGTTTTTTACTTCAAATGGGTCAGATATTCAGGGGATTAGTCAAGTTCAGAAAATTAAGCCTCTTGTCTGGACACACAGGCTGCAGCACAGTGCACAAATGTAGCAAGTGACTTGGGTTCAACTACTCAATAGTCAAGGTACTGAATAGTTGCTCAGTTTCAACCATTTGGTGCATGAAGATTTTCTTTCCCACCATCAACTTAGATTACACAAATATAAATACCATGTCCCTTCTTCAGTGCAGTCTACAGGAGCAGTTTTATAGTTCTGATATCAACTGACTTAGCTATGTTTCTACTCTCAAGTCACCTCCTTAGTTCCCTTAAAATATGCGCTAAAACATACAATAATGTTTCATTCATCTGTGCTTCACTTGGACCACAGCGTTCTTCGTAGCCACCACAGAACCAGCCTAATGGCACAGATATGACCTCTGTTTATCAGCAGGTTCTACGCAACACCACAGCTGCTGTTCTCAGCTCCTGTGTGAGCCTCTTTCCCCATTCAAATAGAAGTCAATATTCACATAATGTAAAGCTTCAAATATGTATAAGCAACCAATGTACAAGGTTCAGTTTCACTTTCTAAATACTTCCCACACTGGTATCTACAGAACTCCTCCATAGACTCCTTCAGTTTCTCAAATGTCTCAAAGATATTAGCATAACATTTTAGTAAGATGTGTTTATATAATTGTCCTCCAAGGTCTCTGACTTGGACACATAGTTCGCATTCTGAGATCACTACATCAAAGAAATCTTTGAACTGATTCTTTATCTGTCCGGGAAGAAATCAGAGGAAAATATCAGCTTTATTATGATCTAGCCATTAATCTGATAACAATTATTCATCTAAATATGCTTTTTTTCTAATACATCAGTTTACTGGCTACCAGGTTCCAAATTCAAATGAACAAATGGCAGATCACCTGGTAGATCTACAACGCATTCATTTCCTGATGCACAAGTGTCTACTGATTCACTCAAGGTCTTCCTCTGTGCCAATAGAGCTGTGTCACAGTTATACCTGTTCATGCAATACAAATACTGTCCACCTCAACGAGCTCTTGAAGAATAATTAAATCTCGCTTTTTTCTTCTTCCCTCAAACACCAGGAAACATAATAAAATGTGACAAACACCACATATAACTCCACATACTACCTTTTAATCCAGACTCTGAACTGCTGAATTTTGCCTTGATTCTCTTATTTTATAACATTTTATTGTAACATTTTGGATTCACTTTACCAATGGCAGAACCAGGGCATCATCAGCTGTCAGCAATTTCATCTATTTTGTCAATGATTGATTATGGTCTTTCCAATATCCTCAGAATTTTGTACCAGAAGCTAGCATAACTTGAACTCCAGTCAGAGTCCTGACCCTTAAAACTCTACAGTTTCCAGTCTTCTAATATATATGACATCATTTTTTTATATTCATTTTACAAGCATGGAAGAGACATTACATTTTTGCAATGCCCGTAGCAATTCCCTTCACTTCAGTAATAGTTTCTTTGCTGAGCTACCTGAAGACTATTCAAACTCGAGTGTTTCAAAACCTAGCTCTTGTCACTAATTCACTTTTTGGTTATTTTCCTGCCTGCTGACACCTGTTGGTTGTAAACTCAGAGTATTTAAACCTGCTTCAGTTCTGATTCACATTTTAAGTGAATTGCTGTACCAGTGGGACTTTAAGAATTATATTCTTCTGCTTAAGATATTTACTTCATTTATTTTATTAGTGATAATATATTTTGTTGAGAAATAATTCAGAGACAAAAAATCTGACACATCTGCTACACTGTATGGGTTTTTACTGATCATTTTGAGCCTCTGCACAACAGAACAGCTTCCAGATAGCTACTACAAGCTGCCTTTATAGATACAATGCCCAATTATTATGATTTTTTAAATTAAAAAAAACTAAAAAAAAAAAGGAGGTAATGATGGTAGGCCTTCACAGAAGAGGAAAAAGCAAATGTTTCTGTATTTCACTGCCCAGGAGGAAATAACACTGGCGAGGCTGCTGCTGCTGTGGAGAAAATTAGTTAGAAATAGTCTGCATGCACGCCGTGTACTGGCACGGGACAGCCTGTTTTGCTGTACTGAATCTGGAGAACTGCATTGACTCACAAATGGTGAAGAAGTCAGGCAGTCGGTCACACAAGTTGCCTCCATGGAGAACAAGTAGAGATTTTATACTATGTCACTATCCACACATATTTTACAGATATGATTTTGAAAATTATTTCATTAGAAATTCATTATTTTAATTTGAAAAAAAATTGTCTGATACCTTTGTCTGCAAATTGGATTTTCTTATGTCTGTAATCTAACTTTATGATCCTCAAGGGTAAAATAGGATACTAGTGCATTAAAGAAAGCCCTAAATACTAGCCAGAGTAGGTGTGGTGTACATAGGAATGCCACCATTTAAGATTTTGAACTATTATAAAGAAATTCTCAAATTCTGTCACATAAAGCACAGTTCCCTAGATTTATAATGTCCCCATTGATGAAGTATGATCCAATAGCCCCCATTCTGCTTTTGTGCCACAACGCAATTTGGAAAAATATACTATGTTTGGAGGAGAGAAAATACAGTTTCTCCTGAAACAACTTTTTGTCGAGAACTACCTCTTTAGACATTCAGGCCATACCTAACTGTACTCTAACTGAGACTAATTTATAAGTGGAGCACAGGAAAGTAGCCAAAAGGATAAGAAACGTCTCAGGTTTGTCATACATTCTCTGAGATAGAATGTATAACCTATTTTTGTAAATATTATTTAGGAAGCCAATGGTAACATTTAGTAGACATACATTACTATTTCTCTATCATCTTAGTCTGTTCCCAAGTGCCACAACATGAAATTTAGACAGCTTTGGAAAAGAGGCTATTGTAAACATACACAGACTGAGAATGTAGTTTCCCTGGCAACCAAAAGATCTGAGAACAACTCATTCCTTCAGGTTGCAATTCAGTTTATGAGCTTCCACATCTGCTTGCATAGGAATGAGACATCCGAGATTACATTTCTAGAGTGATGAGTGAGAAATTAGAGAACAATAGACATTACATAGCTAATTTTGTGCTGTGATGAAAATGAGTCCTCTGATGTTCTTCATCACGGACCGCCCAGAATATTTGAGGACACCAGGATTCATACCCTGATTAAGCATCCAGTCTCTCCCTTACTTATCTTGACAGGAGCCAGGACCTATAAGAAAAACAAAGAGGATGCTCTCCTGCTTTGTACTAACACGGGTTAATGGACCATTTTGTTAAACAGAACATAAGCATTCCTTTCTGTTAAGGAAGAATATAAGCCAGAGGAAGGAGGAAATATTGCACATTAGATGGTGATCAGGAAAGAGCAGGCAATTCAGTTTGCTATTTCCAAGAAGCAAAAAAAACTTATTTACTATACAATCTTATTTAACTCTCAACATGAACAAAGTTACATGTACTCTGTTGGCTTGGATGGAGGGAATTACTGTGACAGGATACTTTTTTTTCCTAATGTCTTCTCTGCAAATACTCAGTATTTGCATTCCTTTACTATATGCAAATAATGTCGTATGGATGCTATCACACCAGCAGGGTTATTTCATTCAGCCCGACATCTACAGGCAAACTACATCAGCGAGGCTGCTATTAGTATGTCTGAGAAGTAAGTGGATTTTCAAGACTTGTATTCAACACATTTTACTCAACACCCAGATGGTCCTACATTAGTTCAACTTAAATTATTGGTTTTGTTATTATTATTAAGATTATTATCATTAATTAATTTTGTGGACAAAACAATTTTTGAAGGGGTGGGGGTGTGTGTGTGTGCTTCCAAGATCATTTAATATTCTTTCACTAGGTAAAGTGAATGCAAAAATGACTGCACTATTGCTCCTTTCCCT
>NW_009208599.1:6615-21477 GCF_000690835.1 Fulmarus glacialis
GTGTTGTACTTCTGTCTGCACACCTTTTTGATGTAGATTTCTAATGCTCAGAAATGTGCAGTAAGCTGTATATTGTATACATAACCAGAATTATCCAAAGAAACTGACTTGTGAAGACAAGTATCCCTAAAAATCATCAGGGCTTGCTTTTTAATTCTTGTTTTTTAATCCAGTATATAGCATATTTCTAAGAGTTTTTTAAAAGTGAGGCTCAAGAATATTCATAACATCCCCTATAGAACTTCGGTAGCAAGTTTTCTAACATACACAGCCTCAATGCACTCTACCAAAAAAAAAAAACCAAACCCAAAAAAAGCCCTCATAGTTCTACAGTCTGATTTAAGGTTGTTTTGAATTTGATTCAAGTAATAGCATTCCCTCAGTTTTTCACTTACTGCATGTTCAGACTGGCTGAAAAGTTCAGATTTTTCAGTGTAAGAAATGCATTCAACCTTTAACTATCAATAACTGCGTAATTTTTAGGTGAAATTCTGCTCTTAAACCCCTAACATGAGCACTTCATCTATGACCCCTCTTACCACTCTACTTGACAGCACTCGTAGAAGCTGAATACCGAGCTTCTTTTCATGCAGCAAATGCAGGTGGAACCTTCCACGCAAAACCCAGAGTTTATCCACCTGAAGGTGAATACAAAGTGGTCATTACACAAATTAAATTTTTGAATTAGAAGTATAGCTTCCTATTATGTAGACTATACATCAGCACTAATAGAACCAAGCAAAAATGTATTTTTTCCACAACAGAACAAATATGTTGAAAATTCAAGTACCTCACATTACACACCAAACTTCCCTGTACCTTCTTAGGATTTGAATCTCCAGGACCTGTTTCACAGCACAATGAAACTCATGACAATGTGTGAGGAAAAACTGCTAAATCAAAAAGCTGCATTTTGACTGATCCTCGAGAAACAAGCTTCAAGACAAGCAGCAATGTCATGTTGAAAGAAACCCTGCATTTTGGAATGGCTTCATAAATCTGTTACTTTCCTATTTTCAGCTATCAGCAACTTCAAGTCTTTCCGGAAATTTTATCCTCCCAGCATTTTAAAGCAGTTACTTGCTTCCCTACATCACTGCCTCCCGTGAGAAAACCCTCTACCAGAAATCCTTTATTATCTTCCCCGCAGAAACATTCTTTAAACAACATTTCTTTATACTGTGCAAAATAAGTAACTAAATTGTAACCCTTGTAATTCCTTGTAAGGACTCCCCTTAAGGAACAGGAAGCCTGTTATGTTGTCTTAACATATTAAGTAACTTAGAAGGAAGAAAAGTTCACATAGCTTGAGCTGAGTAAGGGTGCTTTCAAAGATTACGTCTAAATCAGGATATATGTCTCAAGACACATGGGAAGAGGCAATCTTGTAAGACCAAATAAATAAAAAAAAGACTGCTTTTCAATGACAGAACTTGCACTAAGTCTGAAATAAAAACAGAGACATCTAGTGCTAAATACAGATTGAGAAGAACTGCTCAGAGCTTAATTTGCTTATATTAATTAATCTGAGAAAAAATATTATTGGTATCATCAGGAAAGAGAAAAAATATTAGTAGGGGGACGGATGATAAGATTCTTAGCACATTAGACAGATGGGCACACTATTACCTGGCGAACACTGAGGTCTAAGTTGAAGGTGGGAAAAATTACAAGGTATTATAAAATCAATAAGTGTTAGGATGGCAAGAAGTCCCCTCTAGGTGTTTCCTTGCCAGCAGTAGGAAAAGCATCCCAGGCCCCCCCAACCTTGGAAATAAGTCATGCACAAGTATGGTTGGAACAAAAACAGATTTATTGTCCTGCTCCAAGCTGCATTTATCAGACACAGAGCTGCTCAACAGGGACTCTTAAAACATCCCGATCAAACAGTTTGCTTAACTCTGTAGTGCCTTTCCTCCTGCCTCTCGAATAATTTCCCTATATCGCCTCCATCCCCTCCCAAATACAGAGCATGCCCCTGTTTCTCCCTTCCCCAGTGGTCCCAGTTTGGTTGATTTTCTGGCATGATCTGGTATTTATGATATGGATACCCTGTTAATTTCTGTGTTGGTTATTAATTCTGTTAAACTAGCACCCCACCATTCTGTTGTCTACAGTATCCTGACATTTTCATGTCACTGTCTTGTTAGTGATGCCATAGGTCAGGGTGGACCATCTGCACAAACATCACTCTCCTTTTGTAATCTGCAGCATCCTGAAACTCCTCATGTTGTTACCTTGTTAGTGGCGCCACAGGTCAGGGTTAGCCATCCACATGCAAACCCTAATCCATAACTCAAGCGAGTTCCTGGATTTTAGAAGCAAATAAAGGCAGGCTTTTCAGTGCCAAGGCTCATCTCTTTGTATGGGTCCCTTGAAAATTGGGACTTAAAGGTCAGCAATGGAGGAGATGTTTGTGAAAAATGTTTACTTATTGATAAGTGAGTGTTCTGAACATCCTTAATAGTTTTATGCAGGTGATATTGACAGATTTAACACCTCAGTGTAGCCATTCCAACTATTTCTTTATCTTCCAACAGATTGGGCTTGCTTGGTCTTGCAGAAAACCTCTTTCCGGTTTCCTGCTTAAACACAGCTTCCCCTAGTTATACCCAGTACAAAGCTCCATCTAATGCAAAGATCCATCCACATCATGTTGAATATGGAATATGCCAAGCAATGGTTTTTTGCAGCCTTTGGATCTAAATTTTGTGGTGTTTGCTAATATTTTGGTGACCGTGAACTACCTGCTTTAAAATTTTCTTCAATCCATTTCATTCAACTGCTGATAACCTTTTTTATTACAAACTGAGAAAGCATTATTCTTATTATTTAGAGAGCAGGGTTTAAATACAATTTTGATTTTCATACCCACTTTTTAATCACCAGTCATTTTAATCAGCTATCCCCACTCTCTACCACCATGTGGACACAAATCTCTAACTGGAGTTAGAATTAGCACCTTCAAAAAACTTGATAAGAAACAAACAAATAAAAATACAATCGGTGGATATCTTTTCAGATTTCTGAAAGACTCATATTGTATTTGCCTAGCATCAAAATAAAATCTATTTGGCAAGCCCACCTCAGTACCTGCTTAGATCTCTTTTTCCCTGCCAATTCTCATTACCCTTTGTGCAAATAGTATAAGAACTCCACAGAGCATAAATATATTATCACTTCAGTGTCCTAAAAATATTTTTAAAATGCAATTTAGCCAAAACTTGTGAGAAATAAAGTTGCTTCCACCCATTTTGTTGATTCTCTCCATACTGAAAAGTAATGTATAACACGTTAAGTAATGGGTTATAGAGCTTTCCTTTTTACACCTCTCAACTAAATTTGTTCCATTTGGTTAGTAGCAGGAAGTTGTTAAAACCTATAGGTGTAACCAATAGAAAGTGTACATAAATAGTTCCCAATCAGGATTTCTATTGCTTTTTTTATTTCTTTTATTTTATTGTTTTATTGTTTTAACTGTGGTTGATAGGAGGTGTCAGTCAATTGCATTTGTCACTCCTGGGCAAGAAAAAGAATTATCTGGATACAGACACCATACCTGCCAAAACCTATGCAAGTTGTCGTAACAGCTAGTATTGCTGCAGTGACTTTTTATACATAAGTAGATGAATTGCTTCTTTCAAAATATATCTTCAGCTCCTTCAATATTCATTTTGCTTAAGTGTCAAGACCTGAGACATGGGATAACATTAGGACCTCAACTTTGGCAAATCTTTCCAGTCCTTATCACTCAGGAAGGGTGAAGGTGAAGCAAGTGAACTCCACCAAATAAATGCCTACAAAGAACATCATTGCTGTTCTATACCTCTCATTAAATCTCTAAGTTCTTGAACTCTCAAAGGGGCAGTATCTGACATAAGATCTTAGTCTCCAAAAATGCCAAGTCTAGAACATTCTCATTACTGCATACAATTTTCCAAAACAAACAGAGTAGATGAAAGGGGGAAAATATCTGCCTATTTATTCATCTCAGAAAAGTGCAGCTCAGGCTCTTAAGTGACTTTTTCTAACAGGCTTTTTGGTTGGATTTTTTTTGCATAGCTTTATTAGATGCCTTCCCTCTACCCTCTCTTATCCTGTCAGAGTCCAACACTGTCTGACAAGGTTCTTTTAGATATTCCATGAGTGGAGGGTGTAATGTTTAACATCAGATTTACTTGTTTGAAGACAGTGGATGTTACATGGGATTTTTGATTTAGCAGAATGATATAAAATATACTGAAATCACAATATACATGTAAGTTACACTTAGCAAAAAATAGCAATTGCAATACACGGTTCAATCACAATACCAATGTGGTCCCCATTACCAGTCTCTATAATATACTCACGTGACGGTGCTGGATGTCCCCAGCTGGGAAGTCGCTCATGCCCATTGCTCTCTTTGAAATTCTTTTGTTAGTTGTTTAGTTTTCATACTCTATGTTGGGTTGAGCCACGTATTCACTCTCCCCATGCTGGTCTGGTAACTCAGGGAGACATTCACACTGTTTTAATGAACTCAGGGAGAAACATTTACACCACCAGTTGATCTACTGAACTGTTGATAGGTGTTCATCTAAAACGAAGGCCTCCCTCTGGACCCCTGTGTTGAGATACAGTCAGCTTCCGTGTAACAGCTGTGGTCAGTCACGTCCTGCATTATCCCCTTAGCTTCGTGGGCACGTCCTCCTTGCCCATCTCCCCTGAGCCTTCTTCCATTGAAGGGGTTTATTCAGGGAGTCACATTCTACGCCTAGGGTTTGGTCAGTCCCATATCTTCACATACACATTTCTTGTACCTCTGCTTACCTTAATAGAGACTTTTTTTCTTTTGCTAATGTGATAATGATAATGTGAACTATATAAACATTTGCTTGTTTAATGTACTGTAATTTTGTTTATCTGTTGTTAAAAGGTTGTAGCTTGGCAGCGGGAGGGAAGCTGCCTGCTAGCTTTGCTCTAGCTGCTATGCTCTGGATTGGGTTGAAACTTCTGTAAAAGGAGGGGATGGTAACTTGCTTGAGATCAGCTGAGCACAGGTAACTGCAAGGTGTTTTGAGGAAGCAGGGAGAGAAGAAAAGACAGACAGTGTCAGTCCGAGTAAGAAAGCCACATAACACTAGCAGAGGTTTATATACTTTATATAGACTTGCTTGTTCAGTTGCTGTAACATTCCCTCCAGTGCAGCTCATATACACTTTTACTTTAGTATACAAGAATCTACCCATTTCTTTCCAGTTTCCACAGACAGTGTTTCTAAAAACACACTTTAGTGTTTCTAAAGCGACTGAGTAGGCAGCTAGTCCTTCATCTTTCCATTCTCAAGTTGTAAGATCTTTGATCTAGCAGCATGCCCAATCCTTGAGAAAAGGTTGGGCTGATTTTGGAAACTTAAATCAAAGCTGATGAGTACCTAAAAACAAGACTACAACAGCATACTGGGCACTCGGACAATCATCCCTAGTGTCTGTGGAGTTGTCTCCTTTAAGTTAAAGTGTCTACCTTTAACTTTTTTTTCTTTGAGCTCTACATGGATCAGCTTCTCTAGGCTTTCATTTTGGAAGCTTCTTCACTCTGGGTGGAATTTTGCTTTACAGCTTTAGAAAAAGATACAGAGTATGTCTAGTAACTACCAACTCCTTCTCTATACATTTCTGTGTCTTTCCAGCTAAAAAATGCATTGCTTATGATTCAGTGAATATCTATAACCACTGCAAGTATTTCTGAGTCAGTAAATCTCACCACATCACACACAGAAAACCAGCCTCTGACATTGCATTCAACTCTAAATACTTTGTCTGAAATCCAAAGGATAAATAATATTTACATTCTTTCATACATATTCTTATTCTGCCGCCATAGAAGAGAGTCATATTTATTTGCCTGCTGTGTTCATCAGCATTTCCCAAGTCTTATAGAATCAAAACAGTTTTGGTTATGCATTTTGGATTTTGAATATAATTAATAGCTTTTTCAACAGAAACTACACGCTTCTGTACTATAAAGCCTTAAGTGTCATTTTTTGAGTATGCAGATGGTAAATTTAAAAATTGCTCCATTATTACTCGTTTTAACTATCTGGCCAAATGATTGCTGTCATGGCTATTAATCAAGGTAGGAAGAACTGCACTATACAATTACACAAGGGTCAGTATAGGTGAAATTTTTGCTTTATTGTTATTTTTGCTTCAAATTCTGTAAGTGACAACCACACAGCATGTATCACTGTCTAATTAAGTGATTTTAGGGGCTTGGTAGCATCCCATCCCTAAGCAAGGAATTAGATGACCAACTGATTTATTTTGTGGTTCATCACTATGCATACTGCTTTCAGTGCATCCCTATCAAAAAAATGCAAAATCCAATGGTAATGAAACTGCATGTTTTACACTGAAACAAAGGGAAGTGCCGCCTGATGAGGCAGGAAAGGGACTACAAGATTCAGTGTGGCTGCATACAACTCTGAAAAAAGACAGAAACTATATTAGAAAGCCAAGACTGTGCTCTTTTTTTTTTTTTTTTTCATTTGAATAAAGCTCCATCTGTACAAAAACTTCAGCAGTTGCAGAGATCATTTCTGAAGGGACAAGAATACCACCTACACTGGCTGAAGAAAAACATAAAATAACACCTGGAATCTTAAATCCCACTCAGGTACCTGGTTCGAAGCAGTCCAATAGAGGCAACCTCCCTAAAAGGAGAGGCAATACAACTAGAAGGCACAAATGAAAATATGCAACAGAAAAGCATGAGAAAAATACAGCTATATTTTGCTACTTCTATAACAAAAACTGTGAATTTCTGCATGCACATATTCTAAAACATGCTGCAGTAATAAAGAATAACTTGAAAGAACCAACACAAAGATATTGATAAACCAAAAACAGAGAGTTAATGGAGCAATTCAGGGAACCTTGTTGTCTCCACAATTCTTTGAAGTTTATTTAAGAAGTAGTTACCCGCTCCCTTGTTGATACTGCTAGTGATCTTTCTTCTCAAATTTAAAAGTCACAAAAAGAGCTTCTAGACTAGATAAAGAGTGTCTAAAAAAGTTTCAGAAATAAAAACATAGGTAATTTCCCAAATAAATTAGGAGATTTATTTGCATAGGTATCCAGAGGTCTATATCAGCTGGGCAAAATAATTTTTTGCTGATAAAGATGCTAATGTTGGTATTTTTTTCTTGTACACAGAATTGTTTTACTTATTAGAAATCTCTATTTCACTCAGAATTATTTCAATGATTACATAGTACAAAAGTTCTTTCCAGATATCAAGTTGTGTCTTCACTATAAGTTGTTATAAATAGGTATATTACACATATATGTAATCACTGCCGCACAGCTTAATAGTTTATCTATATCATGATAACAACCCCCTCCAGGAAGAAAGGGCTGTTACTTAGTAGAAAGATGAGCGAGACTATAGACTCTGACACTTCAACTGCTTTATCTCAGGACAAATGAGCTAGACCTTCTCTCAGATGTCACTTTTACAAGGATTTGCCTATAATAATATTACCAGCAATAGAATTTCAATGAATTTTACATACAGATTTGATTTTTTACTTTCACTGATATAGTAAGCAAATCTGAAACCTGAATATTAAACTGAATTGGAGGAATGAGTAAATGAATATATGAGTATTCTATACAGAAAAGCTGTCCAAACATTTATTCATTTATTTGTCTTATTCGTAGACTTTCTCTCCTAGACTTTGTTTTTGTCATCCCAGCTATTAAAAACTTGGTTTTACATCTGTATGAATGCCAGTAATTTTTTATTGAAATTTTATTTGTCCTGACAGCATTTTCATAGCATTAAGAACTATGTTACAAATTCAGCAATATTTTACATGTCTTACAAAAATATTTACTGATTTCTGATTTCTTATGTGCTTTCTATGTTTCCACAAAGCTTTTGTTAAGTACATCATGGGCACAGGCAACGTACAGTTTATTTGTTTCATTAGGTCTGTAGCTAGTTCAGTGGCAGTATTCCACTAAATGACAGAATAGGATGTATCGATGTCAAATTATTAGACTGGAAACAAGCATGAAGATGCCTAGAGAGAATCTACTGCACTACATCTGGATAATTGCTCTGTTGAGAGTAGTTATTTGACAACCCTTTGATAGAACGGTTGCTGAAAACAGCTCAAAGTTATTAAGCAGAACAAACACCAGCCAACCCTCCATGGGGACAGGGCTTTTTATTTATTGTTTTCCCCTACTCTGCAGACATGGGAAAAGAAGCTACAACTTCCCAGGTGGAATACATGGCATGCAGAAGAGAAAAGATCTACTTGATATAGATTTTGTATATCCGTCAAGGCACAGGCACAGTTAATTTTACATGTAATAAGAACTTGTAGGAAAGAGGCAGAATGGACTCTGATCAGTTTTACAAACACTGGCAAATGTCAGTTTTATAGAAAGACAGATTTAGATTCACAAAGCGTGCAAATCAGAATTAAACAAAACTTTCCCTAAGCAAGCACATCCTTAACTTTCCTGAAGGAAGTGGATTTGTTTTAATTTTGCTTATTTTAGTATTTTGGAAATTAGGTTTGAACTGAAGCAAAGGTGAAATTATTTCCTTTGTCTTACTGATTTTTTTTAAAAAAGTTTTCAACATTTTTTTAAAAAAGGAAGTGAAAAACTGTTTCACATAAGAGCTTAATAGCACAGGGGCAAAAACGTACATGCATGATTCAGAATGGTTTCTTCCACTGCCAAAAATGATTAGAATCTTCATTTCCTCCTTCTCAGGAAACTGTCCAGCTCATCTTTCCTGGTGACATGGTTCAATTTTATATAAGCATCTGATCAATAGGTAAGTGGATATCGAAGTCTCCCACTTCCTGAGAAGATCCCCTAACCATCAAACTAGATCATACTCATTTTTACCTTTCAAATATAAGCATTATATGAGAAAGGGCAGAAATATAATAGCTCAGGTTGAGAGAACTCCACTGCAAAACCAACAGAGCCAAAGCGAAGACAAACAGAAGTATTCTTGCAGTCAGGATACTCTTTTAAGATGAGGTATATTGCCTATAGAAAGAGAAGGAAATGGAAATTAAATCTCCCACATCATGGAATTAATGCTGTAATTTCTGAGAATTTAAGTGAGAAGTGGCATAACTTCTCTAAAAACGTTTTTGCTCATACTCAAAACCTTTTGGAAAATTCAATCCTAGCTTACATTTAGTTTCAGGATGATAGAAAACTCATGTCCTAGCAGCACTATAGTTTACCACTGTGTAGTTAGTCATGTCCATTCTAGAGCTTACCAGGAAAGATGACTGCAGAGATGAGAGTCTTCTGCTTATTCAGTAATGCTCATAATTGAATTGAAATGCAGATTCAGGTACCTCAGAGCCCATCTTGGAGACTGCACAGCCAACTGAAGGATGAAAAGGTCTCAGACTCCAGGTACCTGACAACAAGCAAGTGGAGTCTTGAAGCCCAAGGGTGTGCCTCAGACAGGACAGCTGAGCCTAGGAATGTGCCTTCATAACCCACTAGGAGCAACAATTCATCTTTAACTAGACTGAGTTGTCACAAAAATAATAGTGGCTCCAACAACTGGGTTCACTTGCAATAGTGATGACCATATAACAGAGCACTGGGACAGTTGTCACTAACCATCTTTAATAAAACATGTTCTAAGCAACTTTTCATCTCACATGAGTGTTTCCAGTCATTCAGCTCTACTGTGCTGCCTACCTCAATGGCAATGAAAGCACTTGAAGGAAAATTTGTTTGCTTTCCCTGCTTCATGGCACACAAACACCTTTCATGCAAAAGTCATAGCTGAAGTCAATCAGAACACAGGAGTAATATACCAAATTCACAAAGTTTCTTTGCAGGTTTCATTTCATACAGAAGGCTCCTATGCTGAAGGAGGCTCAGCCCATACTGTTTCAAAAGTTTCAACAGATTTAAGTCAATCAGAAAAATAAGCAGAATAAACCACAGTATTCATGAAGCATCTGGTCCCATTCCAAATGGATATTTTCCCATCTTTTTCTCATAGGATAATTTCAAACTGCTTGTAGGGCATCTTTATAAATAACCACCTTGGGCACTGCATAACTGAGTGTAATTAACATCACAAAGAAGAACAGTTAAAAAATCAAGACATGTGCTATTCTGAAGAAAAAAATATTTGGATTACCTAGATTTTGAAGAAATGCATTTTGCCTATTCCCACCGTTCACCATAAACACTTCTAAGCAGCATACAAAACATGACAAGAACCAGAAGAATATTCTATTGCTACTAAAATAACTAATTCTAGAGATCTGTGTTTGGTGATGATAATGGATTTAGAAGTGGAAAGAATGATTCCAAGTAAAAACCGCATGAGGTTATTAATTCTCTCTCTTGCAACATGTACATCATCTTGAGTCCTTCCACCTGTAAAATCAAAATGTCTTTTACACAATGGGTAATGAATGTAAACATAGAACACACTAATTAGTCACACTGCTATGAATTTTCAAAAATTTGTGTTTAGATTGTAGGATGGCAGTAATACTGATGTAACTGAACAGGATTTTGAATTCTATTCTGGTTAATGATACTAGTTCTGTAATATCATACTTGTGTATGACTAATGGAAGCTTGTGCAAATATTTAATGAAAGAGAATGTTTTCTATTTTCTGTAACAGTTTATTCCAACTGCATTTACAGTAGGATACATGGTGTCCATCTTTACTGTAGGACAGATAACGTAAAATCCAAACTTAAAAATCTAGATCTAAAATGTAGTCTCGAATCTGCAATACACTTCTGAAGAAAATTGGATTTTTCCTGTTTGAAAATGAATGTTCAGTGAAATATCAAATCAATTTCCATTTTAAATCCAACTCGAAAAACTACAAATTTTTAAAGACTCTGAAGTAAGCAACTGAAAACAACTTTTTTTCCCCCAAGAACTATAGTTCCATATTTCTAGCAGATTCTTACAGATTCATGAAACAACTTCAGAAACCTTCCACATCACTGGTAGTTTAAGAGTTTGCAAAGGATTATTCCCCTGGTTTTCTGTCTTTGTCCTGATACAACCTTTTTTAAATGCAAAGCTTTACAAACACATTCAAAGGAATCACCATGGGCAAAAGCTGTTCCACTTCAGAAAATAACACTTTAAGTCAATTTGACAGGAAGTTCCAGCACTTTCTGGCATAAATTGTTGCATAGATACAACATGACATTACTCTCAGAAAACTTTAAATTTGTCCATATTTCAGTGAAACATTATTGATTGTAGGTTTGAAACTTAATTGGCAATCACACAAACATGCAAGGAACTATTACAAATATGTTGTGAGGGCTAAGACCATTTCTGGACAAGAGAAAATCAGAGAACACAAAATCTTCAGTATACAAATGTTGTTAGAGAAGAGGAGGAAAAAAAAATCATTGACCCAGGTGCCATAGGGTAGATTCCTGCTTGTTTGGTGAATTCCCTTGAATCTCAAAATCAATACCAAAAGCATTTAAGAAAATAATATATTTTTAAAGGAAGAATTTGGAAGTTTTATTCAAAAGATATTAGTTCTAAGTGGCTAACAGTGAACATTTGTATTTCTGTTGCACTAGGACCTCAGAATCTGTTCTATAGGTCAAATATTACTAATTCATTACTCACTAAAGGCTACAATGAAAAACAAAGATTGTTTCTCTCCTGCTGGTGAAATATAATCTCCACAGCAACCAAGTATGATGAATCATCAGCTATGTTAGTTCATAGAAGTTACTATTTAAGCAGGAACTTAAAAGTTATCTTTAGATTTGGTAGGGTATAAATTACAAGGAATGTTAGAAAGAAAGCAACCGTAACTATGTTATCGTATGTCTTTTCTTTGTAACCTCCTCCAAGGTTTACAACATGAACATGGAAGACAGTCTGTCAGCTAGCAACCAGCTTTCCAGCTTTCCTTGAGTACATTTTATTATTGTTATTATAATTGCAATCAAAGGCTTTGTCAGTATGAATACATTCACATACTAAAACAACTTCTTGGTGTTCCCATCTATGGTGCGTCTAAACATGTTCTCTATCTTGGCAATGGAGAGATTCAATACAGATGCCCTGACACCAAGCAATTTCCACAAGGTATTTTTAAGTTATTTCTAGGACAGCTGTGACAAAGCTGGATTCCCTGAGTCAGATATATGTTGTGACTACAAGTACCAGTGTATTTTGACAAATAAACTGCCCAGAGTGTAGTGCAATAGCAAATAAGGGAAGAGTATGGAGAAAAAGGGCTACTGCCCTTAGTTAGGCAACAGAGAGAGAAAAACGTAAACAGGAAATCATGCTAAACCAATTCCTCTGGGTATTACTAGTGAAGGGAAAAAGATTTGAGAGAGACATGTACATTACTACAAAATATATCTACATCTTGTTTATGCGTCATTATCTGGCCATATCTCAGGATCCACTCCCAAGCAATATACAATACTGTTCAACACGCATGGGAACCTATTATTCCCTACGGACATTAGGTCCTTAGTATGTATCCCAAGGTCCCTCATGTCTTGTTAACTGGAGATATTTGGTCATCACTACTTAATGCATTTTATCTGCACTCTGCCCATATCCATTCCAAATTGAGGTTAAGATAAGCATGAACTGTTTCTGTTTGTGAAGTGTGAATGCAAAAAGATGTTTTCTGAAACTGAAAGGGATGTCATAAGCATCATTACCTGAACTGTAGAAGCTACCAGGCCTTGAAGTGTTACATTTATAGCAAATGTAATGTTCATGGGGAAATCATAACAGATTTTATAACAGTGTTTTGTAATGGAATGTGATTAGTAACCAGTGTGGGACAACAAGCATAAAAGAGTAATAGCATCTGAAATTCATATTACTTTACAATTGCCACATGAAGAAAGAGACTTTTAGGCCTTCCAAAGCCCTTTTCTACATTCTCCAGTAGCTGGCCACACAAAGGTGGTGATTACAGTTCAGAAATATGTTTCAAGTGCATTCTGAAACCTGTTTATGATTGATTGTCATTAAACTGTGGCCTAGTATTACATTGACTGCTTGCAAAGCGTTTTAGTATTGTACTGATGGAAGTCTGAACTGATCAATGCTGTGGCTCACTCACACTCATAGACGTTATGATTGACATAAATAGTAAAGCTGAAATAACAGTTGGTTTTCCAGCACATAGGATTTCCAAGCTATCCAGGAACAAATACCACTTACTTTCACATGCTCTGCACATTAGAGTAAGTAAGTGAATGTCAAGTTCAAAAGGTGCCACTCCTTTCTTCTAAAATCTGTGACTGACCAGAAGTAGATTAATTGGAAAACTAGATTAGAAAAATTGGAAAAGTAGATTAATAGAAAAAATAGACAGCATAGTGGCAATGAAATTTAGCAGCTGTCTGTTTGGACAAGCAGAGGCCTCGCTCTACCTTAAAGAAATGTCTTAAGAAATTGTTGGAGTCCAGCTATAGTTTTATCTTAATAGAGTAAACCCTACTGTTAGGGAGCCAGGCAAAATGTATGCTGTACCCTGACCAGCAGCAGCAAAGATCACAGAATCATAGAATACTTCGGATTGTAAGGGACCTTTAAAGGTCATCTAGTCCAACCCCCCTGCTGTGGGCAGGGCCATCTTCCACTAGATCAGGTTGCTCAGAGCCCCGTCCAACCTGACCTTGAATGTTTCCAGGGATGGGGCATCTACCACCTCTCTGGGCAACGTGTTCCAGTGTTTCACCACTCTCACTGTAAAAAATTTCTTCCTCATATCTAGTCTGAATCTACTCTCTTTTAGTTTAAAACCATTCCCCCTTGTTCCTGCTGCAAGAAGCCCTGCTAAAAAGTTTGTCCCCATCTTCCTTATAAGCCCCTTTAAGTACTGAAAGGCCGCGATAAGGTCTCCCCAAAGCCTTCTCTTCTCCAGGCTGAACACCCCCAACTCTCTCAGCCTTTCCTCATAGGAGAGGCGTTCCATCCCCCTGATCATTTTTGTGGCCCTCCTCTGGACCTACTCCAACAGGTCCATGTCTTTCTTGTCCAGAGCTGGACATAGTACTCCAGGTGGGGTCTCACCAGAGCAGAGTAGAGGGGCAGAATCACCTCCCTCGACCTGCTGGCCAGTCTTCTTCTGATCCAGCCCAGGATACGGTTGGCTTTCTGGGCTGCAAGTGCACATTGTCGGCTCATGTCCAGCTTTTTGTCCACCAGTACCCCCAAGTCCTTGGCAGGGTTGCTCTCAATCCCTTCATTCCTCAGGCTGTATTGATACCGGGGGTTGCCCTGACCCAGGTGCAGGACCCTGCACTTGGCCTTGTTGAACCTCGTGAGGTTCACACGGGCCCACTTCTCGAACTTGTCCAGGTCCCTCTGGATGGCATCCCGTCCCTCAGGCATGTTGACTGCACCACTCAGCTTGGTGTCGTTTGCAAACTTGCTGAGGGTGCACTCAATCCCACTGTCTATGTCATTGATGAAGATATTAAACAGTACTGGTCCCAGTATGGACCCCTGTGGGACACCACTTGTCACCAATCTCCATCTGGACATTGAGCTGTTGACCACTACCCTCTGGATGTGACCATCCAACCAATTCGTCATCCACCGAACAGTCCACCCATCAAATCCATATCTCTCCAGTTTAGAGAGAGGATGTTGCGGGGGACCGTGCCAAAGGCCTTACAGAGGTCCCAATAGATGACATCTGTAGCTCTTCCCATGCCCACTGATGTAGTCACTCCATCACAGAAGGCCACTAGGTTGGTCAGGCAGAACTTGCCCTTGGTGAAGCCATGCTGGCTGTCTCGAATCATCTCCCTGTCCTCCATGTGCCTTAGCATAGCTTC